>NC_056746.1:1221522435-1221821247 GCF_019279795.1 Protopterus annectens | reverse complement strand
TTTTTTGTTTGTGGTCTGCCAGTGTTTGGCCAGATGACATCGGTATTCCCTACTACAAACCCAGATAATGTGCTGCAAACCTGTATGTACAATTCAAAGGGAGTGTACATTTGACAGTTGCATATTATACACTGTCGGTCTGGGGTACTTCCCCCCGTGTACTGCTTGTATATCTGGGCCGACATTCATGCCATGTCCATCTTTCAGATGGTGACTCACATTACTTCCAAACATTTACTATGGCTTATTGCTGGAATGTGTTTTGCTGAGAAGCATTGTGTTTGGCGCTGCAGTTGTGAGAACTTGGCCCCGTCATCAGCAGTACTGGGCAATAGCCACCAGGACAAACCTCACCATGCATACATACTGACCACTCTCACAAACCTAACAGACACAGACCTGCATATTGTACACATGCTACAATCTATCCTGCTACCTTGGCCAACTCAGGTAATCTGTGTTACACTTTTATTATACCTACACATACATGTTACTACATTTCTACATAGGATTGGGGGGACACACCTGACTGTTACTACAGTTCTACATAGCATGGGGGGGCATACCTGACTGTTACTACATGCTTACATAGGATTGGGTGAGCACACCTGACTGTTACTACATTTCTACATAGGTTTGACACTTTTACACATTTGCTATGACTGTACTGGTATTTCAGGTACTCCATTTCATTCTATATTCTAACCTATCATGCTGACTAGAGGCATATCAGTGTACTCCAGGTCTTAGGTTTGATTGACTTACATTTCAGTTTCTGACTTCTTACCCTTTAGAACTAATATTCCACTGCTTGACATGTTGTAGTCTGTCTGTGTAGGTCTGGGGGGGAATGTTCCCCATAGCCATCAATCAGAGGCCTTAGCACAGCCTTTGTTTGTGTTTGTCTACACCAGGCCTGCTGGCTGAGACTGTTTTTGGGTATGTGAGCCTCTCTGACTGGCATGGGTGTGTCCTATACACACATGTGGCCCAGCACATTTCCTGCAGTGAATTTTGTCACCTTGTCTAGTACTGGCTACTATGGTGACACCAGTATTTCTTGCAGATCTCATGCTGCCACTATAGGTGTCTACTATCTGCTGGCATCCCATTCAACCACCTGATTCCCTTGCATGCTCACATCTATACATTAAATACAAGTAACAACACATACTACTTCTTTCGGCAATTGGTAGGGAGAGTGACTTACCTTGTGACTGTGCCAGTATTGAGGATGGTGCTGGAGGGCTGACTATGTCAGATGCACGTAGTACACTCCCTATACATGATTAAGCACAGGTAGTGTCATGTTTGGCATCCCTTATACTGTATGTGCAAATCAGAGAGAGGTGTCATTCCCTGGGTGCCTACCATGTTAGTGTATGTGCTATGTGTTGCCTCTTTGCCATGGCCTGGGCATGCTGGGCACAGCTCCTTCTGCCTACTGGAGAAGGCTCATGTTGTTCCTCCTCAGAGTCACTCTGTGCCTGCGCAGGCCTTGGCAATGATGGGGGGGCTGTGTGGCCCTGGCCCATGCTGTTCCTGTTGCATCTGTTTCCACAGGATCATATTGTGTAGCATGGCACATACAATGACAATTTGGGTACATGTAGCTGGTGAGTACTGCAAGGCTCCACTGGATGTATCCAGGCACCAGAACCATGACTTGAGCATCCCAAACTCATGCTCTATTATGATTCTGGTCTCTGCGTGTACCTTACTATGGGGTTCTTGTTTGGGCGTGTGCGCATTTCTGATGGGTTTCATCAGCCATGGCTCCAGTGTGTACCCAGCATCCCCCACTAGGTGACTGTAAGGGATGTCCCCACTGGCAAATCTCTGGTAGAGCTGTGTCAGATACCAGATATGAGAGTCGTAATAGCTTCCAGGGCAGCCAGCACACACATTCATTATAATGCCCTGGGCATCGCACGTGACCTGGCAGTTGATGGAGGAGAAGCCCTTGAAGTTGATGTAGACCCTACCCCATTCACTGGGTGGTGCTTTGATGCATATGTGCGTGCAGTCTATAGCATTTGCTAACTCAGGTTATTCTGCTATGTGGTGGAAAAGACGCATATTTCTGGCCAATGCCTCACGGGAGTTGGGGAAATGTACTTGCTCACTGGCATGTGCTGACATGGCATCCAGGCACTGATGAAGTACCCTGGATGCTGATGCCTGTGAGATCCGCATGATATCCCCAGTTGGCCTTTGGAAGGTACCTGTGGCTAGTATTCTTAGACCTATACATACCTTGGTATCCACTGGGATGGGTTCCCCTCTGTTAGTTGTGTGTGTGAGGTGTGGCCAGCACAGCTCAACAATTTGCTGTAGGAGGTCCCTGTCCAGCCTATAGATCTCCACTATCTCCAGTTCATTTAGCACTTGGTAGGTTACCCTGGGTTTGTACACTCTTCTCCTTCTGCTTACTGTGGGTTGGTCGACAGCATTCTCATTCTCACCACCCTCACCCTCTTCCACGTGTTGATTTATGATAGCTACTGCAGCCTCTATCATTTTGTTGCTTTAGTTTGTTAAAATTTCCCTGCTTGTGTACACTGGTGGTGTAGAGTTTGTGGGAAAAATCAGAGGGAAAGGTGTTTGCACAGTTTATAGTGGTGTGCTGGGCTGGGCTGATGCCTGTATAATTGGCTGATTCTGATACATTTCACCTGCCAGCTATACTACCTCTCCTAGATTACCTTACTACTGCAGTTTTCCCTTCCCATTGCCTTCCTGTTTAAGCCCAGGGTGGGGGGGACACGGCACACAAACACAGCGCTCAGATGTGCACAGATCTGCTATTTCCTGGTTTACTTTTTTTTTCTATAAAACACAGTGCACAGCGCGTGCACCCTTTTAGGCAATGTAGAGAGTGCTAGGCAGTCTCAGACAGACACACACACTTGCTTATCTCTGCTAAACTAAGGGAAAACCTGAGCCACAGGGCTCCAGTAAGATTACAGTATGCCTGATACACCCCCTATGATGTCAGCTAACTCTTAGTCTTGCACCGTGGTATTCCTGCACTTACACTGTTGGGTGCTAGCTTCCATTGAGGGGAAATCTGGGATTCAGTATCATTCCCCTCATTTGCATAGGATTGCCTGCTAATGCATAGTTACATGTCCCACACTGAGCCTTCCCCCTTAGCAACCACTATTCACTGGATACGAGTATAATGGCAAAATAGTGATTTGGGATACAATGCTTATTTCAGTTTTTTTTTTTTTTATTATTTTCAGCCCGATCCCATTTGCGCTACTGCCCTATGCTTAAACAGCCAAAATTGGCTAAAAAAAAATAAGTTTTTTTTTTACCAACTGTTTTCCATGCCAATGGCCATATATTTGGTCATTGGTATGCTTTACACATACTATACACCCTTTATTTGAAGCTGTCATGGCTCCATTTTGTAGTTTGCAGAAATGTACTCTGTTACTAACCTTACATTTCTGCACACTACACTAGTCCTGCATAGCCAGCTGACAGCTTCCTGGATCACAAATTCACCTCATTTGCATGGTTTTCACTTGCTGTGTCCATGCAGGAGTGCTCATGCAAGTTCCTGGAGCTTATTCCTGGATTGCACGGTGACCATATTGCCTCTAGAAGCTCCTGCACTATTCCTGCACACCGTGCAGAACTTGCTGAATCCGGCAGATTGTCTTGGAATATCAAAAGAGAGTTAACATAGGCTAGACTGCCTCATTTAAAAGAGATTGTCATCATCGGCTGCTAACTTGTATACAAGACATTCCCATATATTTTACATTTTCCAAGATAATTATAAAGGAGTGTGTCAGAAAAATAATATAGTTCTCTATATGTATTTATGGTCAAATGTACATTATTTAGTGAATTCAGTCTAGTGAGATTTGCCAGAAAACCACAAATTTTATGAGGAAGAGGCGAAAAATATAAGGCAAAAATCTGGGCATTCTTGAAAATTTGAACAGTTGAGAGGTATGACTGCAGCTGATGTAATTGACTGTCTTGGAATATATAGAAGAGTTAACAGAGGATAGACTGCCTCATTTAAGATAGACTGTCATCACCTGCTACCTATCGTATGTTTACTTAGCATTATCTAGACAAGTCTTTCTATATAATTTTGCACATTTATTATATAGAGAAATGATATGGTTCTCTGTAAGTGTTCATGGTTGAATGTAATTAAACATGGTTGTCCCATACAACTGACTCAAGAATAACACCAAAGTTGCCTTTGTGACCATTTTATTCTTACAGAAAAACCCAACCAAAGAATAACAGGGTCCAATAACTAACATAAACTTGAATATTAAGCAGTTATAACATGAAATGGCTATACCAGTTGACTGGAGTAGCCAGACCCACTTCCGCTATCAGAGTCTGGGTGTATAACTCCAGTCCCCTTCAGTCATGTCATATTAACCAAAAACTCAGAGCATAACTCTGGGCCCAAACAAATTCCCTTGAACCAAGCCTCTTTGGTCATCTCACCTGTCAAACCATTAAGAGGCTGCTGTAATGTAAATGGGGAAATACAAGGGGGTTAATCCATGAGGCAACCGCCTGCCTGCCTGTCTGTGGCAGCTGTTTCCCTAACATGATGCCTCTAACCCACTCTGCTAAATTGTATCATAAATGATTACAAGAAACAATTGTGTACAATTGTGAATAATTGATTTAGTTTTTCTGGTATATCTTTAAAATCTGGCAAGTGTTTATTTACTGAATTGCTCTCTTGCTTAGGTTTCTTAGCTATAAATCTTAGTTCGTTCAGAAGTATGCTACTTTACCCCCCCACCAAACCTTTCTGAATGCATTATTATATAATAACTGCCTATTGTTGTCTTCATGCTTATCCTAGAATTTCTGCTTTTCTCTTTTCCTAGCTGAACTCTACAGTTCCCTACAAAACGGTGTCTACAGGACTGCAATCAGTTGTTTTCAACATTTAAACAGAGTAGGTTACACAAAAAGCATTTGTTAAGCTTTCACTTACAGTGCTTTGTAATTAAGCAGGTCACCATATTGGTCAGCCATAGGGCTCTTTGTTTCTACTTGAGTGGTTGCCTCCTTCCCCTGTAACTGCAGTAAATTGACTCTTACATTAGAGCTGTAATACTTACCTTATAGCTTTAGGACACCTTAGGAAACCTTACAAACTGCAATAGCCCCGCTATGTTCGCCCTTGCTCTCGCTTCCCTCCTGCCCCAATTCCTCCCGCCCCCAGTACCTCTAAATTTATAGTACTATAGCCACTCCCCCACTTTCTAGATCCTATCTGCTTTCACCTGGGATAATTCCACCCACCCCTATTCTACTACTTACATTTAATAGCACCTATTAGCTTTCATCTGGCATTCTCCCATCCCCCCTTCCAGTACCTTTACCTCACCACTCTATCTTCTGGTGTTGCATCACCAGGTAAAACAGTTCCTTCACTCACTAGCTGAATCACATATAATGATATACTCCTCTTTACTACCCCTCTTGTTCACACCCCTCTTGTTCACACCATACCTCCTTACCTTGTATGAAAACCAGTTTCTTACAGGATTTCAGGTCCCAAAAGGCCATACTATCACCCCAGCTGTAAATCCTTCCACCTTCAACCATACTTACAGTACCAGATCCTATCCAACATCTTGTTCATATCGACATCTCAACCCCAGGCACATTAGCTCTAGATCCAAACACTTCCACAAATTAATAAACAAATTCCTGAAGTTCATCACCAAGTATAGACTCAACCTAATACTTGGTGGTGATATTCACCCCAACCCTGGCCCACTCACTTCAGATACACATACCCCCTCTACTTGTAATCTAAGCTACAAACCTACAATTTATAGGCCAACTAACTCTCTCCTAGTCTGTCATCTCAATATTAGAAGCATTAATAACAAGGTACATGAATTGCATGCATTTCTGGATGTCCACCCCCCTGAGATTCTCTGTTTATCTGAAACCTGGTTAAAACCTAACACTAAAGACAATGAAGTGTTACCACCTGGGTACAACATACACAGGCTGGATCGTGCTTCGAGGAAGGGGGGTGGGGTAGCTGTACTCTATAAATCTGAGTTGAATGATATCATAGATGTAATACAACTTCCTCAGATTAATAACTCTGAGATTCTTGCCACCAAATTGCAACTTAATAAAAATAAATGCATTAATATCATCTGTATGCACATTCCCGCAGGTAACAATATATCTACATTTGAAGATATCCTGCACTGGTTATCATGTCACTACCCCCAAGAAACCCTACTACTTGGAGACTTTAACATAGACTGGGGCACCAGTTCCTTAGAATCCCCAACCACCCATATTAACCTGCATGCATTTACACAAATCATATCCACCCCTACCAGGATAGGTAAACCCAACCAAAAGAAAGTATACTTGATACTCATAAACAGTCACCCCAACTGTACACCTCTGGTACCCTCCTTAATGGCCTGATCACCTTCTCACATATGTAATTAAGCACAAAACCATTAATTCCCAGCAACCCTTACTCAGAAAGGTTAGAAACAATAAAAACTTTGACCCTGCCAAATTCCAACAAGAACTAAACTCATGTAATTGGTCTATTCTAAAACACCTCCTTAGAGGAAGCAGTAGCATACTTTAACAACAAATTCCTTGAGATCCTTGATTTTCATGCACCTGTTCGTTCAAAGAGAACCAAGGCAAAAACTGCACCATTGCTTTCTATAGAGTCTAAACTCAAAATTACCCTTAGAAACAAAGCATGGGCTTTATGGCGTTCTTCTAAAGACCCTCAAGATCACATTAAATACAGGCAATCCAGGAACGAAACTAAAAAATCAATTTTACAAGACAAAAAACAATACTACTGTAATTTACAGACAGTAAATCAAAATAACCCTCAGAAGTTTTGGGCAGGTTTAAATAATCTACTACATCCTGGACAAACTTCAACCCCAATCCCTGCTGCTACTATTGATAAAAGCCCTGAAGATGTTTGATAGTTTTAACCAATTCTTTACTGAGACAATTCAAGCCCTAGCTTGCCAACTACCTCCTAGCTCCCCTGGTCCTTAAAGTAGCACCCCTAGAAACCTACTTGCGTTCAGCTTCCAATCAGTCGCCACTTCACTTATCCGTACCTTGATCAAAAAATTAAAACCCACTACACTTTCTGCTGATCGACTCCCTGCCGAGTACCTACCTACAAAAATCAGCTGATGCTATTGCTTACTCCGTCTCAATAATAATCAATCGAACCATAGTAGAAGCTAAAATTCCCACCATCTGGAAAATATCCTATGTAATCCCACTTCACAAAGGAGGCAGCTCTACTGAATTCTCCAATTATAGGCCAATAGCTATACTCTCTCCACTTGCAAAGATTATGGAAAAATGTATTCATAGACAATTCATGCACCACCTAATCCAAAATTGCCTTATGGCAGACACTCAGCATGGCTTCCGTCCTCATCACAGCACTACTTCAGCCCTCCTAGCCTTTACTAACACCATAAACCATAATCGCAACAATAATTATATATCCTCAACCCTCTTTTTGGATCTTTCCAAGGCATTCGATATGGTTGATCACCAACTTTTAATCCACACCTTGCAAACATTCTGTCTAGATACTGGAGCCCTCCAATGGTTTCAATCCTACCTGAATGGTCGACAGCAGGCTGTCCTCTGGCAGAACAAACTCTCTAACCTTCTACCTAACACCCTCGGAGTACCACAAGGCTCTATACTAGGGCCCTTGCTGTTCTCCATCTTCATTAACAACCTTTATACTGTCATCTCAAAAGTCAGCTGTATCCAATATGCTGATGACTCTACTCTGATTTGCTCAGCCACATCTCCAGTAGAGTTATGGTCAGCTACCCAGACCACCTTTAATACAATAGAAAACTGGCTTTCTAAACATCATCTGATCCTAAATCCCAAAAAAACTAAAATGCTGTTATTTTCACCAACACGTAGGTCTACCACTTTCACCTTTACCATAAAATCAAATGATGGCGCAATAATCTCCCCTGACCCATCTACAAAACTATTAGGTGTCATCATAGACAATAATGTCAAATTTGACCTACATGTTAACCAAACTATCAAAACCATCAATAAAAAACTAGGGTCACTTTATAGAATAAAAGCCTTCCTAACCCCTCCAGCTAAAATTGCCATAGCTCGCTCTCAACTTCTTTCAACCCTTCTGTTTGCATCCCTTCTACTCTCGAATTTGAACAAGACTGTCCTTAACAAACTCTCAATTTGCAACAACCACATTGCCAGGTTTGCCACTGGGCTGCCTTTTAGGACACATCATTGCATCAATCTAAATCAGCTTGGTTGGCTTGAACTACCTAGCCTAATCCAGTATAACCAACTGATTATGGCCTATAAAATCCTCTATAATCCGGACAATACTCCTGCACTTAAAAATATTATCACCCCCTATAACAATCCTAGACCGCTTCGATCCTCTAACAAACTACTAATTCAGACTAGCAAAATTAATAACACAGCCGGTGATTCTCTCTTTGCAAACTCTGTAAGTAGATCCTGAAATTCACTTCCAGCTGATATTACCTTTCTTTCCATCTTAGGTCAATTTAAAACTAGACTCAAACAACATTTGTCACTTAACTCTGGCTATGTCAATGTATCACGCCTGGCTAACTCGAATGTGTAAAAATCTGTTAACCAGTTTACTGTGTAATTTAATTTAATCCTGACTTGTGCTCAGGACTAACTTTAACCTGTGGACCTTGTTTAACTTGCTTACTTATGTAATCTCTGTAAATAATCTGTTTGTAATATGTAATGCTGGTATTATGTAATGCTGTATCTGCTTATTACCCTTGAGTTTTTCTCCCGGCCTCCGCTGAAAATGGACATGCATCCAGTCGGACTATCCCGGTCAACAAATGTAAAATAAATAAAACAACTGTGCTGTTACTGAATTAAAATAATCCTTAATAGACATGGTTAATTGCAAACTGAGCAAATCAAGACAAAGATCATTTAAGTGGATTCCACCCGCATCATAACATTCTTTGTCTGCCTTTGCTAAGTCAATGTGCTCTATAATTTGATTATTGATGTCTCTTGCTGCTGAGATCAGTCGATTGTTAACAGAGTGCCTTGACATTTCCTTAGCTGAACTCCATACCACTCTCTTCCAGTGAAATCTGGGAAGATTAATGGATCAAACAGTGCTAAGTTTAAACTGAGATTGTGTGTGTGCAGTCTGTGATGATCAGATAAAATCCTAACTGCTAAGATCTTCTTTGGAATCTTGGCTAACTCATTAACCTCAAGATGGATGATCAGAGCAGTTGGTAATTCTAACTGATAAGTCAGCTGATGCCAGAGATCCCAAAGTTGAAACCAAGACAAGCCCAGAAAGCCAAACCAGTAAATTTCCCTCTGATTCTGATCCAAAGAACCAATGTGCCTTGTTGGCCAGATCACTATTCACATAACTCTTTTCTTAAAAGAGTACTCCAAAATCCACAACTCGTACTTCCTTGTAAAGTAAGATGACACAATTAATGCCCAATATAAGGAAGGCATCAGATAACCACAAGTCATCTTTAAGACTTTGGCTGAATGACCCTCCTCTGCCTGGTCCAATGTATGCCATATGTGGCATGTATGAGAGGAATATCCATCAGTGTTTACACCATAGCAGGACTTCCTTCAGGGTGTTATTGACCTCTGACACAGAGTAATTGAAGGACCTGAATTTGGTCAGAAAATTAGGATATCAGAGTGTCAAGGACTGACCTGTGCAGGATACATGTTGCTCATTTATCTCTAATACATGTAACAAGATGGCCAGGGGTTTCTTTCAGATGCTTTAATACATACAAACACATCAGGATGGATAGTAGCATCATTAAATATAAATGGACTAGTTAAACAGACCTTACATACATACATGCTTATATCTCAACAGCTAAGTACAAAATGGCAGTCAGGCTCACATGTGCTCAGTATTTACACACCTGTGCAAGCCCTTGGATAGCTTCTTAAAGGTATATACACATATATTGATCTACATCATCCATCTTAAAAAGATTGCCATTTATGCAAAACTGTATCAGAACTAGACATGCATTACTATGTACAATGGAAACAAAACAAAATGTTCATGTCCAAGTTGCTTCATATCTGCTACGGGATTTTGAGATTCAACCATATCTCGAACTATAGCAATTGGGGCGAAATTTAGCAGCAAGGACAGTCTGCGGTGCATAATTCATATCAGGAACTTCAGGATTCATCATAGAAACAGGAATGTCCTCTTGAACTTCCTCAGGAATTGGAATACTAGACAACTCACTCTGAGATGAAGATTCTTCCTCGCGAACTATCTGCTGAGGTATAGGCTCGGACACCGGTCTCAAATCCTTCTGATTCTGCCTAAAAGTTGCTGCCTCTGATTCTGTAATGTACATTCTTGGCTCTGGACCAGTATTCTTCATGACATCAATCCAATCATAACCTTTGGACATTTGCATCCTTATGACTTCTCCCTCTTGTAATGGCCAGAGCAGTTTACTGGCCTTATCGTAGTAAGACTTCTGGTATAGGCAATTCTTCAACATATTGGCTTTTACTGATCTGTTGTTCTTGACACATGGAACCAACAATTGACTACTGATTGGTAATGTGGTTCTGGTTTGTCTTGACAGAAGTCTCTGAGCAGGAGAACCATGATGTTTATTACAAGGAACATTTCTGAGATTCAAGAGATTTAGGACAACATCCCTATTATCTTCCTTCGACTTTACCTATTTTGCACTTTGCACTGTGTGTTCTGCCAAACCATTTGACTGCAGGTACTCAGGACTACTTGTGACATGAGAAAAGTCCCATTCAGGCAAATCTTATGAACTGTTTACTAGTAAACTGTGTGCCATTGTCAGAAATAACTTTGTGTGAACTCCCATGAACTGCAAAATGATGCTTCATCTTAGTAATGACTGTACTGAATTCTAAGTTAGGAAGCAGGTCAATCCAGTTGGAGTAATAGTCTACTAACATGAAATAATGTTGACCATCTCACTCGAAGATGTCTGTGGCTACTGTCGACCAAGGTAGTTCTGGAATCTGGTTAAGCTGAAGTGGTTCCTTCTGTTGATGAGGCTCTGTACTATTGCACACTAAACAAGATGAAAGTGCTCTCTCAATATCTTGTGACACAGAATGCCAAAATACTAGTCCTCTCATGCTTCTTTTGGTAGATTTGGTTCCTGGGTGACTACAGTGCAAGATAGTAGTGTACTGTTTTTGCAAGGACTTTTGAACAATTACTTTCTGACCTTACATAATGATACCTTTGTCAGACAAAATCTCATTCCTGTATGGAAAATAAAGTTGCACTTCTTGAAGTAAACTAGATTGCTTTGACGGCCATCCTTGTTTGATAAAGTGGTTGAGCTGCTGTAAAACTGGATCTCTAGTTGTGTGATCTCTCATTTCATCAAGACTTGTGGAAGAAAAACTTCTCACTTCCATCACTTCAAAATCAAGGCTCTCGTTCTCTAGCAGTTATGTGGTATTTCTGGGTGATCTGGATAAGGTATCAGCAAGATAAAGAAGTTTGCCTTTCTTGTAGAAAAGATTGAAATTGTACTTTTGCAATCTCAGCATCATATGTTGCAGTCTGGCTGGAGCTGAATGCATAGGCTTTCTCAATATAGTGACTAATGGTTGGTGATCCATTTCGATCTGGATAGGTCTACCATAAACATAATCATGGAAATTCGAGCATACAAACACAATTGTCAAAGGCTGTTTCTCAATCTGGGCATACTGCATCTCAGTTTGGATAAGAGTTCTCAGTGCAGAGGCAACTGGTTGATCGTCTTGTAGAATGGCTTTATCAAGACCACATTTTGAAGCATCACAGGAAAGTGTAACTGGTTTGTGAACATCATAGTATCTGAGAGTAGGTGGACTAACAGTTCTTTGTTTCAGGACATCAGATGCTCTTTGTTGTTGCTCTAACCAAGACCAGGATGCATCTTTACATTTCACCTTTCTGAGTGGTGCTGAAAGTTGACTCAAGTCTGGAATGAACATGCCTAGGTAGTTGACCATGCCAAGAAAACATTGTAGGGCTTGAACATTGTCTGGAGCTGGCAACTCTTGAATGGTTGTTTGTTTTGAAGGGTCTGGTCGTAAGCCTGTATTAGTAAAAAAAGACCAACATAAGTAACTTCATGTAACCTGAATTTGCATTTGTGTGGATAAAGCTTAAGATTTACTTGACATGCCCTTTCTAGAAGTTTTCTAAGGTTGCTGTCATGTTCTCCTTAATCATGACCTCCTACCAGTATGTTGTCTAGTATAATAGCACAAGGATACCTAGAAAAAATTTTCTCCATTACACGTTCAAAGAATTCACTTGCAGAATTTGTCCCAAATGGCATTCCCAAGAATCTGTACCTGCCAAACAGAGTACTGAAAGTAGTCAGCAATGAGTATTTTTGTCAAGCTGAAATTGCCAAAATGAACTTGTTGCATCTAAGACAGAAAAAATAGTAGTAATTGTCATTGAGGCTGTGATTTCTTCAACTGTGTGCATTGGATGATGAGGTCTTTTTAGTGCTTTGTTCAAATTTCATGGATCAATTCATATTCTGATGTCATCTAAGCTTTTTTTATGAGCTACCACCATGGAAGATACCCATTCAGTTGGAGTTTAAACTGCACAAATCACACCCTAAGAGCACAACAGGAACATACTCTATAACCTTGTGACTGGACTGTATGCTTCTGTCTACCCTAATGTAACTTCTTATTATATATTTCTGAGCAATGTGTCCTAGTTTAAGACCTCTAATACACTCACACTTAAATAAATTAAATCTCACACATCTAAACACTTCTGGGAAAGCCGGACACAAATTTCCAGCTGTGTCCCATCCACTAAATAATATTGTAATTCTGTCGGGTGTATATTGTGTATATTTGGTGTATATATGTCGGCTAGGTTTATAAACACCTTCAGGCAGATAGCCTAGTACCTACCTATGAACCTATTATGTTATTGAACTTTTAAAAGTTCAAACATCATATGGTCGAAGCCATATGATCAAACTTTTAAAAGTTCGAAAAGCTAAAAAAAATATAAACAGAATAAACCTACCTGACCATTTTAAGGATGGGGCAAGCACCCCTGCAGCCCCCACACCCCCACTCTTTAAATATACCAACTTTAAGATTGCACTACAGTGCAGGAAAGGGAAATCTTACCATTCCACACTGTACAGAGATCTCCGTTGAAATGTTCAAATTTTCAAAAGTTCAATCTTATATTGTCGACCATATGACATTCGAGCTGTTAAAAGTTCGATAACATAAAATACACCCATGCTGTCACCAATCAGAGTATCTTCATGCCCTTGTAAAAGAGTGTACAATTATGAAAATTAAATATTAAAACAAATAGTAGTAAATTACCTAAGTAGCCAGGCTTTTGGAGTGGCATGGGAAGTTATCAAGGCAAGTTTAAGCACACTCAGATCACTAAAGAAAAACACTGACTGTCCAGCCACAATGTAAGTTAATAAAAATATTTAATATGTAGCAAAATTATTAAAAATAAAAAAAAAAAGTAATTCCCAATAAACAAACAGAACTCAATCACCAGGAAAATGAAATCAGTACTGTAGGACAGAGATCCAACATTCAGAAAAAAATCTAACTGATCTAGCTGATTAGTTATAATTTCCTAACTAAAGAACACTGTCCCTGATCTAAAATAAGTTACTACAACAGAGCAAAGGTAGGCTTACAGTTCTTGGTGAGTCTTTTTTGGATATCCCCTGCACAGTTCAACTGATTACTGTCAACTGACTTCTACAAACAACAACTGACTACTAACTTCAGTGGGGTCTTCTACTCAAATTTCCTTAGACAGGAGTAGCTAACTGTGTCTGGCTCAGGGTTTAATTCAAGCTACTAATCTTTCTTGTAATGTGGTCTCTGGTAAAACAAAAAGTGATGGCTTCTTTCTTAAAAAAGAGATTCAAGATCCTGAATCTGGGCAACAGGCATAGCTCTCAACTATCAAGACTTTCGCATAATGTCCAGATCTTTGCCTTATACTTTCAGTCTATTTTTATAAAAACTGCAGTTTTCTGGCAAATCCCTGTGAATTAAAGTCACTAAATAATAGCATGCACCTGGGTTTCAGATTCAGAAAATGCATACTAACACAAATCCTGTTATTATAGCAACTTTTTACATTTTTAAAAGCAATATTTAAAATCTGTCTATTTTTGATACATTGCCCCCCATTATTTATTTATATATATATTTATTTACATTTGTTTACTGGGAAATTCCAACTGGATGCAGGTCCTTTATCAGCAGATGCCCGGCGAGAAAAGCTCCACATCATGTACATGATAAATAGAGATACAAAGTTGCAGCAACAGTAAACATTACAGATTGTTGGCTTTAATACAATAACAAGATATTGATTATCAACAGTATATGCAATACATGCTGCAAGTTAAGATAGTTTCTTATCATTTATAATATTAGTAACAAAGTTGTCAGACAAGATTTTAAAGTATGTAAAGACAACTAGCTAATTCTGACTGTGGTTAGTAGTGGCGGTAGTATAGTTGGGTTAAGAGTTTAGGTGGGGGGGAGGTAAGGGTGGGGGTGGTAGTCTGTATTAGAACAAGGACAAAGCCAGTGCAAATTTAATTGGAATTTGAGCACAGTCTTGAAAAGGCTGCTGAAAGGTGGAGTAGTTATAGAAAGTGGAAGATTGCTTCAAAGTTTAGATATGGTACATGAAGATATGGCTTCTCCTGCTGAGTTTTTGGGTTTGATAACAGTGAGTTCATTTTTGTTGCTTGATCTTAGGGGCCTAGTGGAATGATAGGGTTGGAGAAGGGTTTGAAGGGAAGGGATGTTATGGGGGTGGTTAATAGGTTTATGAGCAAGGGTGAGTTGATTAAAGTGAAGGAGTTGAGAGTTATAGCCAGTTTAGTTCTTTAAGGGAGATACAATGATGGCTGCGGTAGGAGGTTCTAGTGGCAAATTTTGCAATTTTGTTGCAACAAGCATCCAGCTTGTATAGGTCTGTCTGTCTAAGGTTGGTAAGTGTGGGGGATGCATAGAGTAGGGTAGAGATTAGCTGGGAATTGACTATGGAGATTCTAGCTGTCTTGTTTAGGAATTGGCGGCTTCGATATAATGCACCAAGTTTCTTGCAAACTTTTTTTATTGTGAGAGATATGTGGGTGTCAAATCTAAGTTTGTCGCCTATTTCCACACCGAGTAATTTTGTGTGTTCTGATGGAGAGATGATAGTATTGTCTTTGATGAGAATGTTGAAGTGGGGGGTGTTTTGGGTGACTTTGGAAGGTTGGAACAGGAGAAGTTTTGTCTTACTTGAGTTGAGTAGGAGCTGAGCATTGGATAACCAGCTTTCTACAGAACAGAATGATTCCTGTGTGATTTGTTGTAGTTCTGGGAGAGTGGAGGCAGGGCAGATGAGAGTAGAGTCATCTGTGTACTGTATAAGAGATGCTTGTATGGTGGCAGTATGTAGGTTGTTAGTGAAAACTGAAAATAGCAGTGGGCCAAGGATAGACCCTTGGGGAACTCCCAAGAGTAACTGGGAGGCAAGGTGATAGGATATCATCCCAGATTACTGATTGCTGGTGTCTGTGTAGATAGCTGTGGAACCAGTTGCAGGCTGATTGTTAGAAGAAGAGGTTGGGGAGAGTAGAGAGTAGTAACTCATGAGATACCATGTCAAAGGCCTTTGAGAGTTCTAGAAATATGGCAGTAGAGGAGAGGCCATTGTTTTTGTGATGAAGTATAGCATTGGTGAAGGAGAGCAGATTGGATGTAGTGCTGTGATATGGCCAGAAACCATGTTGGGTTTTGGAGAGGAGATTCTTAGTTAGGAGGTAGTTGAAGACCTGAGTGTTGATACATTTTTCAAGTATCTTGGAGACAGGGGAGAGGATAGCAATGGGGCGGTAATTGGAGAGGTCAGTGGAGGGGGTGCCTTTGTAGAGGGGAATGATGTGGGATATTTTCCATATCGAGGGAAATAGCCTTCTGTTATGGAATGGTTGATTAGAATTGAAACTGGGTAGGCTAGTGTATCAGCTGCAATTTTCAAGTACTCAAGAGGGGAAGTTGTCAGCTGCGAGTTTGGTGGGTTTAAGTTTTGACAATAGTCTTTTTATATTGGAAGTAGGTACTGAGGTGAAGAAGAAAAGAGGAGTGGGTGTGTAGAGTTAGGAGTTGGGGGGGCTGTTGTAGGGAAGTGTTGTTTGTTAGAGATGTTATAGTTCCAGTGAAGTGTCTGTTGAAGGAATCAGCAATACTGCTGGAGGAGGGGGGAATAGATGGCTGGGGGTATCAACCTTGCCTGGGTGGAGGATAATGTTAATAATGGACCAGAATTGCTTAGAGTTGTGGTTGGTAGAGTTTAGGGTGGATTTAGAGTAGAGGAATTTGTCTAATTTTATTTGCTTTTTGGCTTTATTGCGCAGTTCAAAAAATGATTGCTCGCGTTATTTTTTGTTAGTCGGCAGTGCTCCCAGGCCTTATCTCTGGATTTCATTAGGGTTCCGGTGGTCTTTTGTAACTATAGGACATGCCTGGATCTGACTTTGGCATTTTTTACAGGAGAACGGGTGTTTAGGATGGAGAGAAAGGTACTGTTGAAGAAGTGGAGAGCCTCATCTAGGTTGAGGTATTTTAGTGGAGACCAGTTAATTTTTTGCAGGGAGGAGATGAAGGAGTTGGGGTTAAAGTTGGACTTGTTCCATATTTGCCTGTGGATAATGGGCTTGAGAATGTGTGGTGCCGAATTAAGAAAGTGGGGGAGTGGTCACTAAGATTGTCTGGTAAGCAGCCTTCTAGGTAAGAGTGAGGGGCTTTAATTGACTAGGATCCAGTCAAGTAAGGTATGATTGTTAGGGTTTTTGTTGATTCGGGTAGGGGATTGGATGAGTTTTGTGAACTCATGGAGATTAAGGTGAATGGTTGGGAGATTGTTATTACAGGATAGCCAGTTGATGTTAAAGTCACCAAGAAGGAAGGTTTCCTGGGGTAGAGATAGTGTAGCCTGGCTCAAGAGATTTTCTAAGGGTGTAATATTTTGCCTTGGTGGGAAATAGAATCCTATATTGATTGTTTTGTTTGGGTTTAGTTTGTGATTGGCATAAATGATCTCTTCATTGTTGTGGTGTGGGGCAGATGTGTTCAGGAGTTGAAAATTGAGGTGGTGTTTAAATATCAATGCTACACAACCTCCTTTTTTGGACAATCTGTCTATGCAAAGGATGTTTTATTCAGGTGGAAGTATTTCCTCACTTTTGATGTTAGGTTTGAGCCAGGTTTCAGTAAGGAAGAGAATATATGCTTATGCTGGCATGTAGTTCTTGGATTGTATTGCACATGCTTCTGATGTTTATGGACATTATAAGTAGGTCTGTTGTTTTTTGTTGGCTGGGAGTGGAGTTGTGGGAGGGTTGCTTGGAGTAGGGTTTGTGGTTGGATTGGATTTGGGAGGGCAAGGGTTTGGACGGATGTCTCCAGTGAGGGTAAGTTTATAGAGGGGATTTAGGATATGTTTTATATACATAGTAAATTGCTTATGGTATCTCAGGGATATTTTATTTTTGTGTGTGTTTGGTAATGGAGTATGTGTATTGGGAGGATGTTTTTGGTGGCAGGGGTTGTGTAGTTATACAGTAAATGTTTGAGGGATGGTGATGAGAGAGTACAGTGGAAGTTGTTGGGCCATGTGACTGTGGAGCCTTGATAAGATGTAATGTGAGCTAGAACTACGCAGGTCAGGATTGTTATTATATTAGGTAATAGCATGATTATGTTGGATGTAGGGGGAGGGGTGACTAGTGGTGTAGCCTAAATGGTGGTAATTAAGGGTGGGGTTAAGGCTAAAAATAAATATAGAGATACTGGGGGTGGGTGAGCATAGGGGGCAGGGAAATGAGCATAGTGAACGGAGTGGGCTAGAACCCACCCACGCTAAAGATCACAGGGTAAGTGTCTAAACAGCCAAATTGGTAGGAATTATTAGAATCTAGTAGAGAACAATCTATAGACCTGATTTCAGCTGTGTCCTTTCTGGGTAGAGAACTAGTTTAAAGCAGACAAAAGTGGCAGTTTAAGTAACTTTTTGCCTCTATTTTACAAGTGGGCAATTCCTGTGTATCTACTGGGTTACCTTTTTTTCACCTAGAGCTTTATCTTGGTTTACTGATAACTAAAAAGAAAATGTTTAACTGTGGAATGTATTTACAGCTGATGGGGGTGGGGAGAAGCTGCTGTCCCTATCCATGGGTAGAACCAGTTATTTCTGCTTTAGACCAGGTACTTTCTACAGTAGCAGACTAAGAGGGAAATGTAGCTAGACACCTACAGTAACTTATGTTCTTTTTAAAGCCCTTGAGTCCTTGTGGCTGGTTTCTTCACTGCAGATGCGGTCAGTGGCCAACAATTCAGCAAGTGGTGGACTAAGAGAGAACCCGTTCGCAGTGACAGTGGTCACTAAATGAAAAGATGGAGGCAAAAAGAATTATTATGTTAAGGTCTCTGAAAGGGGAATGAGAGAGAAGGGCTGTAAAAAGTAACTGAAATAATAAGTTATCACCCAGGCTGGTAGGGTATTGGGTTTAAGAGTAGCAGCATATTATACTATTTACACAGGTACAAAGTGTTTAGTAAAAAATGCTCAGGGAACTGTTATGCATTCGCATATGAAGCCTTTGACATAAAAAAATCACCTTACTTAGTGTTATGTACTGGATAATTTAGGTAGCCCATGAATTTAAAGAGACAGTTCTATCACAGATATAGCAGTAGTAAACTATCACAGCAATTGTATAGAACAGTACTTAAATATCACAACACAGACATTTTCATATCTACATTGCTATAATATTGCTCATGGCACAGCAGTTAAAACAACTAAAAATCGCTCTGACTTGGCTGCAAAACAGGATTTTTAGCCGTAATATGGTGTTCCATATTTAACTTAAGTTTTCCTTCAAATTGAATCACAAAACACTCAGTCAGACTGTTTAGCATCTATTTTAACTAAACGTATGTACTACACAAAAATGATAAGGAGTAGCAACCCAGTTTGATACTATAGCATCTGTAAGTGCTAGCAGTATAAAGCACACTAAACACCAAGTCAGACCGAAAAATGATACATAGTAACACTTTTGTCTGCAACTTGTATCGATAGGAGACCAGTTCTGCAACAGTAGCAATGCTGACAGTAACAAAGCAATATAACAATTGAGTTTGTAGAGACCTTAGCTGCAATATAATTGTACAGCTCAAACACTTACAATGAGATGAGATACACCATGAGCTGAAATGAATGGGCAGCTGCTGTGAGTAAGCCAAGATGGCTCCAGGGGTTGAAAAAAAAACTTTGCTGGGCCAATATTTGTGGAGGGGGAGTGGTCACAGGTAATGTGAAGTAGTTACTTCTTGTAGAAAATCATACTCAAGAGAAATTGAGCAGCAAATGCTGCAAAAAACAATCTATAGACCAGATTTCAGCTGTGTCCATTCTGGGTAGATACCTAGTTTGAAGCAGACATAAATTGGCAGTTTGAACCCCCCAGGCTAAAGATCGCAGGGTTAGTGTATAAATAGACAAATTGTTAGGAGTTATTAGAATCTAGTAGGGAAGACCAATCTGTAGACCTGATTTCAGCTGTGTCCTTTCTGGGTAGATACCTAATTTGAAGCAGATAAAAGTGGCAGTTTAAGTACCTTTTTGCCTCTATTTTACAAGTGGGCAATTCAAGTGTATCTACTGTGTTACCGTTTTTCGCCTAGAGCTTTATCTTGGTTTACTGATAACTAAAAAGAAAAGGTTTAACTGGGGAATGTATTTACAGCTGATGGAGGTGGGAAGCAGCTGCTGCCCCTAGCCATGGGTAGAGCTGTTAATTCTGCTTTAGACCAGGTACTTTCTACAGTAGCAGCCTAAGAGGGAAACATAGCTAGACATCTACAGTAACTTATGTTCTTTTTAAAGCCCTTAAGTCCTTTTGGCTGGTTTCTTCACTGCAGATGCAGTCAATGGCCAAAGATTCAGCAAGTGGTGGACTGAAAGAGAACCCGTTCGCAGAGACTGTGGTCACTAAATGAAAAGATGGAGGCAAAAAGAATTATTACATTAAGGTCTCTGAAAGAGGAATGTGAGAGAAGTGCTGCAAAAAGTAACTGAAATAATAAAATTATCACCCAGGCAGGAAGGGTATTGGGTTTAAGAGTAGCAGCACATTATACTATTTACACAGGTATAAAGTGTTTAGTAAAAAAGGCTCAGGCAACTGTTATGCATTCGCATTTGAAGACCTTGACATAAAAAAACACCTTACTTAGTGCTATGTACCGGATAACTTAGGTAGCCCATGAATTTAAAGAGACACTTTTATCACAGACATAGCAGTAGTAAACTTTCACAGCAATTGTATATAACTAAATATCACAACACATACATTTACATATCTACACTGCTATATTATTTCTCATGGCACAGCAGTTAAAACAACTAAGGATCGCTCTGACTTGGGAGAAAAACAGGACTTTTAGCCGTAATATGGTGTTCCATGCTTTCCTTCAAACTGAATCACAAAACACTCAGTCAGACTGTTTAGCATGTATTTTAACTAAAAGTATGTACTAAACAAAAATGATAAGGAGTAACAACCCAGTTTGATACTATAGCATCTGTAAGTGCTAGCAGCACGAAGCACACTAACACCAAGTCAAACTGGAAAATGATACATTGTAACACTTCGTCAACAACTTGTTAAAAATAGGAGACTAGTTCTGCAACAGTAGCAATGCTAACAGTAACAAAGCAATATAAAATTTGAGTTTGTAGAGACCTTGGCTGCAATATAAAAAGTAAAGCTCAAACACTTACAATGAGATACACCACGAGCTGAAGAGAATGGGTAACTGCTGTGAGTAAGCCAATATGGCTCCAGGGTTTTAAAAAAACTTTGCTGGGACAATATTGGAGTAGGGGAAGTGGGAGTGGAAGTGGTCACAGGTAATATGAAGTAGTTAGTTCTTGTAGAAAATCACACACAGGAGAAAATGAGCAGCAAATGCTACAAAAAACAATCTACAGACATGATTTCAGCTGTGTCCATTCTCGGTAGATACCTAGTTGTAAGCAGACAAAAAGTGGCAGTTTGAACTCCCCAGGCTAAAGATCACATGGTTAGTGTCTAAATGGCCAAATTGTTAGGAGTTATTGGATTCTAGTAAGGAAACCTGATTTCAGCTGTGTCCTGTCTGGGTAGATACCTAATTTGAAGCAGACAAAAAGTGACAGTTTAAGTACCCTTTTGCTTCTATTGTTTATGTGGCCAATTCCAGTGTATCTACTGGGTTACCTTTTTTTCACCTAGAGCTTCATCTTGGTTTACTGATAGCTAAAAAGAAAAAGTTTAACTGGGGAATGTATTTACAGCTGATGGGGGTGGGGAGCAGCTGCTGTCCCTAGCCATGGTAGAGCCAGTTATTTCTGCTTTAGACCAGGTACTTTCTACAGTAGCACGCTAAGAGGGAAACGTAGCTAGAGCTACCATGTCAAACCCAGAGCTGTTGGACATGCTACACTTAAGGAAATCCCAATCCCTCAGAGCCACACACTCCAGGGATCTAAATCTTGTCATCACAATAAACAAAACATGCTGGAGGGATAGGTTCCTGACCCAGAGACTCCCCAGACTCTGGAATAGACTGCACATACATGTCAAGCAGAGCACCTCTTTGGCCCTCTTCAAAAGGAACCTTGATGACTGGATGGGAGAAAGGAAATTCACCCCAGGGATCATGTCAATCGCCCTGCTAGATAGGGGTCCAGGGAAGTAAATAGTGTGGGAAGAAATAGCCAGGGAATTGTTATGGCTAGGCTTGTATAGGCCCTAGGGCCAATAGCCTAGTACCAACCTATGAACCTATAGTAACTTATTTTCTTTTTAAAGCCCTTGAGTCCTTGTGGCTGGTTTCTTCACTGCAGATGCGGTCAATGGCCAATGATTCAGCAAGTGAGGGATTGAGAGAGAACCTGTTCACAGGCACAGTGATCACTAAATGAAAAGGTGGAGACAAAAATAATTATTACGTTAAGGTTTCTGAAAGAGGAATGAGAGAGAAGGGCTGTAAAAAGTAACTGAAATATTAAGTTATCACCTAGGCTGGAACGGTATTGGGTTTAAGAGTAGCAGCACATTACAGTATTTCCTGAGGTACAAAGTGTTTAGTAAAAAAGGATTGGGCAACTGTTATGCATTCGCATATGAAGCCCTTGACATACAACACCTTACTTAGTGTTATATACTGGATAATTTAGGCAGCCCATGAATTTAAGGAGACAGTTCTATCACAGATATAGCAGTAGTAAACTGTCACAGCAATTGTATATAACAGTACTTAAATATCGCAACACAGACATTTACATATCTACATTGCTATAATATTTCTTATGGCACAGCAGTTAAAACAACTAAGGATCGTTCTGACTTGGTAGCAAAACCAGTGGTGGCTGGTGACTTCAAATCAAAAGGGGGCTGCAGGAGACAGCTGAATGGGTGGGAGCAATGGGAATGGGTGTGACCAACTAGAAAGGGGAGGTGATATGCTCAAAACCACAAAAAATTTTAATTAAATATGCTGCCCTGGGTGCCAAACCATCATTATGAGAGTCCAATCAAGACGAAATGATGTGTAGGAGAAAAAAAATATTTCAGTCCATTGGCTGCATGACAGCTTACTTAACATCTAGATGGAAACAAAAAGGATGTGAGGCATAAAAAAAATAAATTACATTACTGGAATGCCAGTCAAAATCAAGTATAAGAAAAACAAGCAGCACTTAATTCAAATCACTTCTCCTTGCATTCCAGTTCTAATTATAATTTATATTCAGCTTTATGAAAGTACCAAGTAACATGCTGAAAGTAGCAATCTCTGTGATACCCCCACTTGTAAAAATGTTTCTTATCCAAAAAAGACCTGCTGCCTGACAACTATCTACTTGTTTCATGGGGAAAACATGATCAAAGTAAAAAATGAAAAGTAAACAAGAAACAAGCTCAACATATATTGCTTAAAGGATTACTGCACATGATATGGACCACACACGATAGATTGGCACTGTTTAGTTTGCAGGTAAAGCCTGTAATGAGCTTAATATAATGTAATTCTGTCCTTTATTACAAATACTGTCATATGCATTTCAATAACCAAGGCTTATACGTTATCTATTTATGTAAGTATTCTCTGCATGGCAACAACAGAAAGGCTTTCAATGATGGCAATACTGCTTACCGTATAACCTTGTATATTTATAGATTTTATTGCTTCCCATTAGGGAGGCAGCGGACATCTGGGGCATGACAGACTGATGTAATGGCATCGGCTGCACGTTTTATACCCCTGACAACCTGACGTCATGAAGAAGGAACAGCAACCAACGCAGGACCCAAGACTTTGTTAATCAGGCCGACTGAGGGCTACTGCAAGCAGATAACCCAAATGTGATGACTGCATCAGTGAATACACTCGAAAAATCTACATTTATGGTAAGTGTACACAACTGTACTTTCTGTTTGTGAGACCTTCTTCTGTGTTGAGGCCACCACAAGGAGAAAACCTCAGAGACAGTAGTCTGTGAATCAGAAAAGTTTAATTTGATGGGGAAGTCTTATCTCAGATGTTTTCCCCTTCCCTTAAGCCATTCGGAATCGCAAACTATGTTTTCTATAATAAGTAAAAAGTTAAAATTAAATGGTTGAACTCACAGTAAATCAAGTGGTAAGAGAAGTGAACAAATATATAAACAAAAAACACTTGAACCATGCTGAAATCACTGAAGTCAATGCAAATTTATAAATTTGCATTGACGTCAGCAATTTCAGTGTGGTTCAAGTGGTTTTTGTTTATATATATTATTTTTCCATAATAAGTTGCATTTAAATGACTATGTACAAACATGCTCCTGGTGAATAATACAATGGAGGACAACATTTTCATGAACCACAGAGTTAAGCATTACTGTATCAAAGCATTATCCTTCACTGTCATAGTTAGGGCTTCATCTGTGGTAAAACCTACAAGCCTATTTAGAAGCAAATGGACTTTATCTAAAACTTGTGTCACCTGTTTGTGTGTCTCTTTCTGTTGTTGTGCCTTTCATAGGCCACAGTTGTACAAATTCTTCCACCATAACAACATTTTCCATTTAAACTCTGACAAAGATAACAAGGTAAGCTTCATATAGCCACAAACTATATATTTCCTATAAAGAAGTATCCGATATGCATCATTATATCTCCAAAAGCCAACACAACTAAAACAAAAATGGGCAACAACATGTCTTCAAATAAAATTTATCTGAATGGGGGCCATAGGAGTGGGTCAGGAGTTTATTTTATCAACAAATAGGCATGAAGCACAGAATTAGTTTTGGATGGGGATACCAATCAATTTATCCACTGCAGTAGGCATGCACAGTAAAACATGCAGAAACACCATGTGCACACATGTGGGGAATTTTGGATGCTTGCTCATTCACTCATTTACACATATTTGTGATGTGGGAGGAAACAACACTGGCACAGAAGGATGGACAGAGACTCCACACAGCCAGAAACCAAGCCTGAGAACACAGTCAAACGAATAGGCTCTATAGTTATATGCAAATTCCAAGCATGCACTTGCTCCCACTCAGATCTATAAAACTAGAACTTTATTCAAGTCTGCTACTTTAAAATGCTCTCAACAATAATTATGGAGCTATCCAGAGGCTATGTATACTATTCTGGCATTTCACACGCAAGCAAAGATAAAATAAAGCAAGCTGAACTGAGCAAAGAAAACATATACTTATCTACTGAACGTGTGTACTTCAAATGCATATCTTAGCTTGCAACACCTCATCACACACACACACACACACACACACACACACACACACACACACACACACACACACACACACACACACACACACACACACACACACACACTGACAGATGGTAAGAATAAAACAAAGAAAACTTCTCAGACATTCTTATTCACATGCTTTGACTTGCTTCTGTATTTACTGTGAATAATAATAATAACCTACTAGCTCAACTGACTTCAGTAATTAATATTGCCATTTAAATACCACAACTCTACCTTGCAACATCAGTTACTATGTATATAAAACATTGAAAATTAGCATGCAGACTTAAGCTTTCTTTATAATAATATAACCACACCTTATAAAATTAGTTGCCTACACTTGTATTTTACTGCAGTACACACTTTTGGTAGGGTGTTCTACCATTTATGGACACTACATCACATGGCTGGCAGTAGTGGTTTGAAAAAAGTGAGGTTATTTGCTAACAAATTCATCCTATAAACATACATTTGAATCCTTCTGTTCAGCACTCTTTGTACTGAGCCCTGCACATTCAAATCTCACCTTCTGCCCTATCATGCATCCTGAAAGCACTATTCCTTCCCATTTGGGAAACTGTCAAACAACATTTTCTTCCATTACCACTACATAATGTCATCAGACTTGCTCTTCAATTAGCAGTATACCAGTTTTGTACAAAGCAGTGGCCATAAAAATGCACCCTTGCCACCAACTGTACCATACCAAAAAAAATAACTAGCCACAACATTGTTATCATTTAGCATGCTACACTGCCTTACCTAGATATTCTATGCCCAAATAATTAAATAAAAAAGTGGCAAAACATTGCATATTACAGCTCAAGCCGATATTCTATATCAAACCCAAATAAATAAGCAACAAGAGGCAGAACACTGCATGTTGCATCTTTCTTGATATTCCATACACGCTCTAGATTAATAAACACAATGAAGCAGAGCACTGCATATTGCATCTCTCTCCAATATTCTATACCAGCTCCAGATAAATAAAAATATGGTGGAACATTGCATATTGTATCTCTCCCTGATATTCCACTAAATGAATAGAAAAGACACAGAACACTGTCTATCATATATTGCCTTGATATTCTGTGCCAGTTCTAGATAGAGAGAGAAATAAATGGATGAATAGAGGCAGAACATTGCATTTTGCATTTCATCTTGACTTTCCATACTATTTCTAGATAAATAATTAAAAAGAGACAGACTATTACATATTACATCTTGCTCTGATATTCCATGCCAGGCCAAGACAGAGAAATAAATAAATAAAAAGAGGGAGAACAGTGCATATTGCATATAAGCTCTAACTTACTAAACAGGGGCAGATCACTGCATATCACATCTGGCCAATATATTCCATACCAGTTCAGATAAGTAAATAAAAAGAGGCAGAGCATTGCTTATTCTCTCTCTCTAATATTCCACACCAACCCTAGAAAAATAAATAAAAAGAGACAGAATATTGTGCATTACAACTAGCCCCATTATCCCATGCTAGATCCAGATACATGCTTTCAAAGAGGCAGACCACTGTATTTTGCATCCTGCCACGATATTTATTTATCTGGAGTTGGAGTGGAATAAAAAGTAAGAGGAAGAACATTGCATACGGCATAACATCCGAGAATGAAGTGGCACCTTTTTCAATTCTAGTGGAGACTGTATTAATTCCATACAAAAAGGAATTGCTTTAGTTTGAAAACCAGTATAAACAATGCTTTAATTTTACAAACACCGTTTTCAGTTCCTTTAAACAGTATTTTCTGATATTCCCCACTAAGAGTTTGGAAACAGCACACACACACACACACACATAAATGTACATGTCATGTACATGTAAAGATATGTAGATATATGCTTAAAAGCATGCACATGCACACTCCAAGATATATGGACTGTTTTACACCTGCTGCCCTTAACTTCCTACACTCCCATACTATGAAGGCCAACTTCTGCCCTACCATTCCAAGTGTAAATAATGAAAGCTCAGCCTCCTCCTACTTTTATAAACCATGACCTCACAGACACAAATTTTATAACTTCACAATTACACTGCACCTCACCACCCTATGGAAAAGCTTGCTCATTGTAAAATTGTTCCAACCTCAGTCCCACAGACACAAATTTATAATTTTACTGCATGTAACTACTTACCTCTTTGTAAACTACATCTCAGAATCACATAACACAATCTCCCATATAAGTCAAAACTGAGGCCGCTGATGAAACCATATATTTTTCAAATTTCTACTGTGCAGTACTACTTAAATACTATAAACCAGACCTTAAATATACACAGCAAGACCTCCATAAGGCAAAAAGTCAGAACACGGTTTGCATTTGTACAGCTGTCCTAACCATAACATCATAGACACAAATTCAAAAAGTTTACAATTTTACTACACATTACATTACTACTTGCCTGTTGTGAGTAATCTGATGTTATGCATGAAAATCCCTCAAAATGATTTTTTTTAACAAAGAAATCACCACTCCAAAATGGCACCATAGCTAGCCAACATCCTCCAACCTCAGCTACAAACTTTCTCTGATTATATAAACATGCTGACATACAGGATGCTGCTGAAAAACCCACGAAGTGCATTTAAAGAGGAACTACACTATTACACACACACACACACACACACACACACACACACACACACACACACACACACACACACACACACACACACACACACACACACACACACACACACACACACACACACACACACACACACACACACTGTTTAATGCACACACAATAATCCAGCCACACACTGACCAACAGAACACATCCTGAGCCAGATGATTTCCATCCCACATCCATACGCCCCATCCAGCCGAAGTGACCATTTTTCATAAATCATCAAGCCCGCATGATGAAATCCCCGCAAGAGCACTCAGCTCACACATTGCACAGATTCCTGGGTAGCCTACAGCACAGGTTGCTGGGTACCCCTTTCTCTCTCTATCCGGACTGCTGATAAAGGCAGTCTGAGTGGATTTTTTGGTTCACAGATTTTTTTTCTTTGTTTTTTTCTAGGTGGGAGGGCTGCAGACCGGCAATCCGATAGCACGAGCCACCCCTGAGCAAAACAGGACTTTTAGCCGTAATATGGTGTTCTGTATTTAACTTCTGCTTTCCTTCAAACTGAATCACAGAACACAGACTGCTAAGCATCTATTTTAACTAAAAGTATGTACTAAACAAAAGTGATGTGGAGTAGCAGTTTGATACTATAGCATCTGTAAGTGCTAGTAGCACAAAGCCCACTAAGCACCAAGTCAGACTGGAAAATGATACATTGTAACACTTTGTGTACAACTTGTATAAATAGGAGACCAGTTCTGCAACAGTAGCAATGCTGACAGTAACAAAGCAATACAACAATTGAGTTTGTAAAGACCTCAGATGCAATATAAAAATAAAGCTCAAACACATACAATAAGATGTACCACGAGCTGAAGGGAATGGGCAGTTGCTGGGAGTAAGCCAAGATGGCTCCTGGGGTTTAAAAAACTTTGCTGGGAAAATATTGGAGGACGGGGAAAGGGAGTGGTCACAGGTAATGTGAAGTAGTTAGTTCTTGTAGAAAATCACACTCAGGAGAAACTGAGTAGCAAATGCTGCAAAAAACAATCTATAGACTGATTTCAGCTGTGTCCAATCTGGGTAGATACCTAGTTTGAAGCAGACAAAAAGTGGCAGTTTGAACCCCCCAAGCTAAAGATTGCAGGGTTAGTGTTTAAATAGCCAAATTGTTAGGAGTTAGTAGAATCTAGTAGGGAAAAACAATGTATAGACCTGATTTCAACTGTGTCCTTTCTGGGTAGATATCTAGTTTGAAGCAGACAAAAGTGGCAGTTTAAGTACCTTTTTGCCTCTATTTTACATGTGGGCAATTCCAGTGTATCTACTGAGTTAGATTTTTCTGCCTAGAGCTTTATCTTGGTTTACTGATAACTAAAAAGAAAAAGTTTAAGTCGGGAATGTATTTACAGTTTATGGGGGGGAGCAGCTGCTGCCAGTTATTTCTACTTTAGACCATGTACTTTCTACAATAGCAGGGTAAGAGGGAAATGTAGCTAGACATGTTCAGTAACTTATTTTCTTTTTAAAACCCTTGAGTCCTTGTGGATGGTTTCTTCACTGCAGATGCAGTCAAAGGCCAAGGGTTCAGCAAGTGTGGGACTGAGAGAGAACCTGTTTGCAGAGGCTGTGGTCAAGTAAATTATTTTCTTTTTAAAGCCCTTGAGTCCTTGTGGCTGGTTTCTTTACTGCTCATACAGTCAATGGCCAAGGATTCAGAAAGTAGGGGACTGAGAGAGAACCCGTTCAAAGGGTGATCGAACACCTAAACATCTATCTTCTAATATCGAAAGCAAAAAAACGGCGAACGGCCAATTTTACACAGGGAAAGATTTCCCTTGGCCGTTCGCTGGAGTTTGCTATTTCCCTACTGTTGAGCAATCTCGGAGTTGGTATATTTAGTTAGGGGGGTGTGGGGGGCACAGCCCCCTCAGATTGGGGGGTGTGGCGGCAAAGCCGCCCACTTAATTTAAATATAAAGTCATGTTTTTTGTGTTGTGGCTGAGGGATGTGTTTCCCTGGGACATTCGACATTGTGTAGTTCGATATTAGAAGATCGATGTTTAGGTGTTCGATTACCTAAGCAGTCAGTCTTCTAATATAGACCCCATTCGCAGGGACTGTGGTCAAGTAACTTATTTTCTTTTTAAAGCCCTTGAGTTCTTGTGGCTTGTTTCTTCACTGCAGATGCGGTCAATGGCCAAGGATTCAGCAAGTGGGGGACTGAGAGAGAACCCGTTCGAAGGGACTGTGGTCAAGTAACTTTTTTTTTTAAAGCCCTTGAGTCCTTGTGGCTGGTTTCTTCACTGCAGATATGGTCAATGGCCAAGGATTCAGCAAATGGTGGACTGACAGAAAACCCGTTCACAGGGACTGTGGTCAAGTAACTTAATTTCTTTTTAAAGCCCTTGAGTCCTTGTGGCTGGTTTCTTCACTGGAGATGCAGTCAATAGCAAAGGATTCAGCAAGTTGGGGACTGAGAGATAACCCATTCGAAGGGACTGTGGTCAAGTAACTTATTTTCTTTTTAAAGCCCTTGAGTCCTTGTGGCTAGTTTCTTCACTGCAGATGTGGTCAATGGCCAAGGATTCAGCAAATGGTGGACTGAGAGAACTCATTTGCAGGGACTGTGGTCAAGTAACTTATTTTCTTTTTAAAGCCCTTGAGTCCTTGTAGCTGCTTTCTTCACTGCAGATGCAGTCAATGGCCAAGGATTCAGCAAGTGGGGGACTGAGAGAGAACCCATTCACAGGGACCGTGGTCAAATGAGATACACCACGAGCTGAAGGGAATGGGCAGCTGCTGTGAGCCACCATTATTTTAGGCTTTGTCCAGATTTTTTGCAGTAAGAGGTTGAGAGATATGACAGGGGGATGCAGAGACTGATACAGGGTTTTCTCCTTAGATTTCTGATTCTAACTAAGAGTAGAGTCAGTTTCTGACTCTCTCTATGGTGGAGGTCACTTTCTCTGAGACTGTTCTAGAATGTACCAGTATTTTCAGTGAAGAACAGTCAGTCCCTCAGAAAATACAATGTGCTGCTACAGAAGGAATTTCCAGAACCTGCACCCATTCCTCCACTTCTCAAAGCTTTGGAAGATATATGTGTGCCAGTGTCTGCAATATTCGTCACAGTCAGCCAACTGCCCAAAAACGTAGACAGGCTGCATAAACTTCCTCAGTCTTCACAACACCCACAATGTGCCCCTAATTTACTTCTTCTGTAATTCAAATGGTTTTGCATGTATTGGTAGTGTATCTAAATAAGACTATAGATTATTTTTATTAGACCCATTGCTCCTACTGCTATTGGAGCTGTTTAAGTATCTTTCTTCCATATTGCTCTCTTTTCTGCCTGCAAATCTTGATATTTTATTACTTTGTGTCTCTCTCTCTGTATGTAAGACACTGTAATAGCTAGGTGTAGCAATTTCAGTGATGAATGCTGCTTTTGTCCTTTTTTCATGGTACTATATCTGATATTCTCACATCCTTTTTTAATTGCTGGTAATGAGTGATTCCATGTGATATACACTTCATTGTTCTTTATAATGATTTGTGGTTTATATTTCCCCTGCTTATTATTTACTTCTGTATTCTAGTATTTGCACAATCCCCAATGAAACAATTCTGCCACATTATTGTGCCTTTCAGTGTAGAGGCCCTTTGCCATGAGTGCATCACACCCAGCAACAAGGTATGAATCTGTTTCTCATTCCTTTTACAAATCCTACATTTGTCTGTTTTCCCACATGTTCAGTGGGCATTGTAAACCAAAGTGTAAGTAGTCCACTATCCTGAACTGTAGTTATTAACTTTTCATCCTTTGGCTTCAACACAGTTCTCCTTCACCATTTCTGTGTCAAATTCTGATCAACATGAGGTTGTTCCAGGAGATCTCTAAACTTGCCACTATATTTGTGGCTTTTCCATATTTCTTTCTTTCTCATTAGATCCTTCTTCTTACTTTCATTCTTTAGCTTTTTGTCGCATTCAGTTGCTGTCTGATTTTTGTCTACTTCTGGTTTGATTTCCATTCCTGCTTTCCACCTGAGTATTTCTGCTAAACTAGGCAGAGAGGTCATCTTAGACTTCCTCTCCTTATGCTATAAAACTTTTACTGTTATGTACCTGATGAGGTCAGGAAATACGTATGCAATCCCAAGACTGCAGATCTATTTGTGTAATCAATTTCAAGGAGGCCTCCTCCCCTCCTTCAGAGTGTATAACATATAATCTTGGTATACACTGATTTTTATATGTCATTTAGTAAGCATGAAGCATTGTTCTTGTTTTTCTGTCCAACTAATCCAATAAATTTTGAGGCCAGTCAGTCACACCAAAACTGTAAGTTAAACCAGGAAGAGTAAAATGGTTTATAGCCTGGGCTTTAGTCCTGGATGCCAAGGCTGTTTTCAGTATTAGTTTTAGTCTTCTGAAGTACACCTTACTGGGTTGTATTCATATTTGTTCATGTTTTATTGCTGATCCTTCATCATTTCCCATATGTTTATATACTCTTTCCTACTCAAGTTCCCTTATATCACATTCCTGTTCTAGACTGATATTTTCTTAGTACTGCTTTGTTTTTGCTCATTTATCAAGGCCAAATGTCATTCTTGTATCCTCTGTGAATGTTTTAAGCACATACTGTTGCACTTTAAGCTTCTCATCTGATGAACTATACAGTTCTTAACAAAAAAAAAGCAGATTACAAATCTTTAGGCAAGTTTGTTTTCTGGGAGACACATTTTACTCAAGACCCAATCTGTTAAGTAAATAGAGTAATGATTAAGGGCAAGACAAACTCAACAGCAGTAATCACCTTTTGAATTGTTATCCTTGGGGTAATAATTTGCCCTTTGTCATGGATTAGATGCAAAATGGTTTGCCACTGTTTTACAGTCACTGTAATATAATTTACAAATGTAGGATGTATCTTGTACATCTGTGAGCATCCCTTTATCCATGAATATGGGAAGCTGTTAAAAACTTTTTTGTTATATATCCATGCCATACTTAGATGCTTCCACTTTTTACAATTCTACATTATGGCTTTATTTAGAAGCAAATGACCATTTGTTTTATATGACTTTCATTTGTTACCCTTTTGCTCTATTTCCATGATTGGGCTTTCATGTAAATGACTATAAATTCTGCATCATTTCCAGCATGCATATTTTGCATATCAATGGAAGGTAAGTTATTGGTATTTAACTTTTTAGGATGGCTTACATGGTCTCTCTTAAGGAGGATTATCATTTTTTCCTGTTAATCAGATTGCATACCTCTCAACCTCTTAGAGCAAAAAATCTGGACAAAGCCTAAATTATGGTAGGACAAATCGGGACAGATTTTAAATATTGCTCTTACAAACTTAGAAAGTTGATAGAATAATAGGTTTTGCAATAGCATGCATTTTCCAAAGAATGTGGAGTCTTAAATACAAATGTTTGTTATTATTTCATGACTCCAATCCTCAGTATTTGCCAGAAAGGAACAGATATTAGGGGAACACACCGAAAATATGAGGCAGAAATCTGGACATTTTGCAAAAACCTGTACAGTTGAGAGGTATACCAGATTGATGTCCTGTCGGGATGGGCATATAAGTAGTTCAAATTCAGGGCTAAATCTGTGTGCAAACATGTTAAAGTAAAACCCCACCTTATAACTCAAAAAAATGTTTTTTTCATTGTATCTTTCTTTTCTGAGCTATTTTAATGCCCCAAATCACTCCAAGTGCTTATTTTACAATTTTAATGTTTCCCCTAAAATGGTGGATGATGGGGTCTGCCTTGGTAATGTCATCTTGTTTTCTTGCATTCATTCTTTCTTCCCAGAATACATTTCAAATCCTCTTTATATGAGTTACACTAGACATAAGGAAGTGGTGTTGTTTTCTCATACCATTAAGATAAAATGGCAGGACTGAGAAGCACTGTCATCTAACTACACCTTCTGTAACAGAGCTACTTCTATGTTTCCCTGACTGAATCTCATTTATGTGCCTTTCAGAGCTTGTTTTATGGCAAAATAGCTGTCAGCTACTTCCAGCAAAATAAAGTAGGTAAACAGCAGGCTTTTGTAAAGGAATTATTTTGTAATTCTAAAAGAATTGACAAACCTTCCCCCACACTCTCATGCTGAGGTGTGAAAACTCTCACTGCAGTATATTTGCAGGTGGCACATAAGTAGGACTCCAAAGCAAGCCTGTCTACTACTTCCCAATGCCTTCACTGGGACATTTTTTCTCTATCTCTCACAAATAATGCAGACTTAAAATGTGCTTTAATAGTTAATTAATTATTTCTGTCTTGTTCACCTCCTTTTATTCTATTTCATATTTATTTATACTTTGGTAACCAGGAAAGTGTATTGGTCCCTGGACCCTTATCAGTCATGACCTGGGCTACATTGGCAAAGATAATAACAACAAATAAATCCACTTAGCAATACAAAGAAAAAAATACTGACATAAAGACAATGACAAAGATTGCATGTGCAATACATAGCCCTTGTGTGACAGTAAATAAGTAAAACATTAAGCAACATTTACTATAATGTATACATTAATAATGCTTAACTCTATTATGTTAAATTTATTATGAATAATGAATTGTATTCCCCTCAACTTGTAATTTAGTTTCCAAGACACTATAATAGCTATGTAATTCTGCTTAGCTTAGCAACAAGGAAGATGCAAGTGTATTAGATAAGTAACATAATTACTGAGCAATTTTCCCTGGGTTAAGTTTTCCACTTTTAACAATATATTTTTTGTAGCATGCTATCAATCATAGCCAGCAAAGTAATCCTAATTATTTATTTTTTGTTGGAATTAGGTTATGATCCAAATGGATCTCTAGTAGCTATCTAATGACACACATAGTAGGACTGTCATTTTATACACTTTTGTAAAGAGTACCAAAGCTTTTATTAAAAAAAAAAAAAAAAAAAAAGCAAAATTATATATCTAACACAACAGAATGAGCCATTATTAATGTAGCTATTGATTAATGTAGATTAGTGTAGCCATAGAAGTCTACATGCACTCAAAATGACTTGCATCTTACTTTGAGGAGATGCTTCTACAGATACCTGGAAGTTGTTTTTCTATATGATATAACTAATAGCAGAGTCAAATACTTAATATTACATTAACATGGTGTATTTAACAATAATAGAACCTCATTTTATGAGGAATGTCATTAAATGTTATTTCAGAAACTAAAATGTTTAACAAATGGCAGCCAGTCTATGTTATATTTAGGTTAATATGAAAACAGAAAGGGCAGTATAAACACTTAGGAAGATTCTACAGTATTTAGACATTGTTATATATCTGATATTATACAGATCTGCCCTGTTGATGCCAATAAATACAAGCTCAGCTAAAGTCATGTTCAAATATAAGCAATCTAGACTCATACCTCCATCCCCAAAACACACAAAAATATCTATTGACATTGTTCCAAATGTCTAAGAAGCAGATATCACTGAACTCATTGATCCCCCCCATCATCTTCCACATAGAGAATCCTGTGGTCAAAACATCATACAAAGCCAAGTGGAAAGAAAGGATGTTCAGCTAAGTCTACCCCACTCCAACACTAAGCATCCAAGATTTTAATAAGCTCAAATAGAAAAATGCACATTGCCCATCTCCATATCAAAGACAGAACCGCACATCAATCACAACATTTCAGCAATTCTGTAAAATGTTCATACATCTGAGTCCCCACCAGTCTACAAGTAAGTTCACGGAACATCATAGTCAAACATCTAGTGCTCAAAGACTATGGGGAAGATTATGACAAAACCAATATATTTCAGAGACTTTAGGAATTAATTGTCATGTTAAAATCTGGTTTTATAGTTTAAAACAATCATTATTTGAAATGTACTTGTTGTTAATGCAGTTGAAAGTCCTACATGAATGTATTTTTCTGATCCGCTGCAGTATTCCATTTTGACATTGCCTCTTTAAGGTCAGAGGTCATTCTCATCTTCCTGGTGTTCCCAGGTATTTGCAAAGTCACAGTTTTCCTTCTCTCATAACTATATGACTTGCAATACAGTTCTGAATCTCCAAACAGGCAAAGATTTTCTCCTTAGCAGCGGAAAAAGCTAACAGATGCTTAAATTTAATTGAAGAACAATGCTCACAACTAACAGCCTGCGAGTTAAACTTTTAAACACATCAACAGATATAGTAGAGCAGTCACAATAACTATAAATGCAATAGAAAGTTTATTAATTTATCCTATAAAATTTTATGTTATTGCATTGTTTTAAGCATATATACCTAAAAAGTGTATTTTGTTAACATATTTACTTAAAAAAATAAATAAAATAAAATCAACCCCCTCCACCCTCAACAGTCATATAATAAAATGCATTAAATCACTATTCTATGTTTAAAGTAAAACTCATTACCACATATATTTTTTAATTACTAAAACTTCTTAATATTTTAGTATTTAAATGCGTACTTCTTTTTTAATTCTAACATGTATGTACACCTATAAAGAAATAAAGCATATATTTTAATTAATTATAATTTTCTAATAAGTACTAATTTATCATAAAGATAGATAATATTAAACTGAATGCTATTGTATCTGTTTATACTAATATTTCTTTAACTTGAATAAATGTAAAGGTTTTACCTTAGAAATATTATGACCTTCTGTGATATCTGAAGTAATACTTTTAATTTAATCACAATGCTTGACAGTGCTATAAGTAATAAGAACAGGTTAAGAGAAAAAATTTAATTTTTACTTTTCTTTAAATTTTTTTGCTGCTACAATTTCCTTTTTTTGAACATCCATTCTTTGACATATGTCTTTTTTAAACTCACTGACGTCCAGTCCATTTCTTCTTGGTTATCTAGGAGTTTATTTTTCTGAGCATAGTCCAGTGTTTCATCGTATGAGTTGACTATCTTTTGTCCTTCAGATGAAAACATTTTTATTCTTACAGGAAAAAGGTCTTGAGTCATAATATTTGATTTCTTAAAGATTTTAATTAATGACACACAGGCTTTCCTCTTAGACATTACTGTAGAACTTTAATCATTGTCAATTACTTTGAATAGTCTTGATTACTGTATTCATTAGATTAATCAGACTTCTGTTTGAGTTGTATTTACTTTCTGTAATCTATTTCTTTTGTCTATCAGAATATGTCTATCCATCTATATTAAATCCAGAAACTCTTCCCCTTAGATCATTTTCTTCTAAACTAAGAGCACATTCTTTGCTCTCTGTTTCCTGTGGTCATTCTCCTGAAAGTTCTAGAATGTCTTCCCGTGACATATCTGCTTCATCTGCTTCCTGCATCATCCATTGCTCCTTCATATGGGAATTCATTGACCTATCAGTCCACAATATTACCTGTGTCAGAGTTGTCACAGTCTCGTGCTCCTTCCCTTGCTGTACAACTCTAACTGAGCTATTGTACTGCTTTCTTACTGAAGACTTTAGAGCTTCATCATGTGGCAAGTGATCAGATGCTTTTTGTTCCAACTGTTAATTTGGGGGCTCATTATTACCATATGCTGTGATATTATCTGAGTTGGGTTTTCTACACTAAATCCTTCACTTTACAGGTAATCGATAACTTCAGTTTCTATTTTTTTAACTTCTCCATTACTAATCTTCTTGTCTTCATTCCACCTTTGTTTCTTACTTTTTTGCTCTGAGAAATTTTAATTAACTGGGTGCCTTTGTTTGTATTTCTCATTAAATATCTTCGGTGCTGCAATTTTTGTCTTAATTAGTTTTGCTTTCTCCTTTGCATAAATATTGCACCATATCAAATCCTTTTTTTCTTTCTCATGCTCATATTTCTTCTTCAGATGTCTCCCACTCCACATGTTTTTCCTTAACTTGGGGAATCATTGTTCCATCATGGTTTGACATGACCTGTGTTAAACTTTCTACACTAAATTCCACCTTACAGGTGCTTCAGAAAACGGAAAATACAAGGTTTGTTTGAAAAAATGTTTTACTGCGCAATCCACAAACTGCATAGACACATAAATGCACTTGTAGAACCAGCGTTTTCATCTCTCCTCATAAAGACTTCATCAGATGACCTTGCCAGGTCAGACCAGTAACTGGGCGACAGGTGAGTCCCCTGGATTTAAAGCATCAGATGCTGGTCCCACTTGGGATATGCACTCTACCCCATGCAGGACCTGACACCCTTTTTTCAAACAAACCTCGTATTTTCCATTTTCTGAAGGACCTGTAAGGTGGATTCTAGTTATAATTTTGGTGCTTCTGCTTCACTTTTTTTCATTTTCTACACTAAATCCTTCACTTTGCAGGTAATCCATAATCTAAGTTTCTATTTGTTTAACTTTTTTTTTGTACTGCAAAATTCACCATATATGTGTGTGTTTTTGCCTTTGTTTCTCTTCAGATACCTTTAGAACTGCTTTCTTTGTATTGATCAGTTTGGTGTTCTTCTTTGCATAAATATTTCACCATATCAGGTCTCTTTTTCTTGGTCATGTTTCTCTGATATGGATGGGAAGATTATTGATAAGCATGTGAAAAATGTGTATGCTTCTGTAACTCTGATATTCAGAATTATGAATTGTCGGTCTCATATTTTAAGGTCTGTTCAGAAAAATTGTGGAAGTATGAAGAATGTTTTTTCTGCAGTTTCTTCTTGTGAGGAAATATTACTTTATATAATTTAATTCCTTCTACTGTTCAAGTCACTACTCATTGTATAAAGTGTGTGCAGGAGTTTGTTGATATATCTTCCAGGCCTATGGCCACTGGGATTGTCTTGATGAGAATTGCATGGCTGTGTTCTCAGAATCCCACAGATGTTAAAAATGAGATTTTACATTCTTCTTTGGATAGAGAGTTAATCTTTGGCTCCTCTGTCGCAAAGGTGATCAAAAAGTGTGATGAAAGGGGAAGTCTGATACAAAGATTCTCTTAAGATTTTTCAGTCCTCCTTTTCCAAGTTTTCAAATGGATTCTCAAATTCCTCATCCATTTTTGGTAAGAAGAAAAATAAATAGTCTCATCAAAATACAGATAAACAGACATTTAAGAAGTGGCAAGGTGGTTTCAAGAAGAATTTAGGAAACTGTCAAGGCCAAAGGCAGTCAAATAAGTCATAACAACTATTTTAAAAGATTTTGTTCTCTGATCCCACTCTGGCAGTCCATTTGTTTTCTAGAAAGCCTGAAGCTCCACTTTTCTCTTTGGCAATATATAGTTTCAGACAAATGGGTTCTGAAGATCGTTTATCAAGGTTACAGATGGCAGTGAGAGGGAATTCCTCTTGCCAGGGTTTAATTCCTTATCCCTCACACCACACCAGACTCTTTCATTTCTACCTGTCCTTCAGGACACGCTATCCCAGGGAATGATAGAACCTGTTCAAGAACGTTTTTAGTGCTTAAGAAAGAAAATGCTTGGAGACCAGTTCTAGATCTTTCTTTCATAAACCTGTTTGTGATACTGCCAAAATTCAAAATGATATCACTTCACAATCTGTTACCTCTTCTTCCTCGTTTGTTTCCTTGCAACATTAGATTTAAAGTATGTTTACCTTCAAATCCCTATTCATTCAGACTTCAAGTGCTTCTTTTCTGTGTGTCCAGATCACATTATCAGTTCTCTGCTTAACCTTTGGACTATCCACTGCACCGAGTGCACACAAAATGTCTAGCTCCAGTTATAGCTCATGGCAGGCTACATGGTATTTGCAGTTTCCATATTTAGATGACTTGCTTATTTTTGCAAAGTGTTTATGAAAGTTTCAGAAATCTCTTTCTCTCTATGTCTCTCACTGTTTTGGTGGCAAATTTTCTTGCATAAGTTGGGATTCCAAGTGATTATTCAAGTCTTTCTTGACACCTAATCACAGTATTGTGTTTCTGGGATGTCAACTAGACACCATAGTTCAAAGAACTTTTCTTCCACAGGCAAAAATAGATCTATATCTAAATCTACTTCTAGGGTTTTCCACTCAGACTTCAGTCACTGCAAGGTAATACCTCAGGATTCTGGTTGTCATAGCTTCTATGATTCTCCTGATACCCCTTGCAAGACTCCACATGATTAAGATACAGTGGTATCTGAACTGTCTTTGGTCACAGCATCAACTCCAATTGTTTTTCAGATGTCAGTGCTGTGGTTTGTCAGAAGGCAAATTATTTTGTGGAGACAACAGATATCCTTAAATACAGGTCTCCCCTTCTCCCTCCCTGTTCCAAAGCAGTCAGTCAGCACAGATGCCTTGGACTTGGTTTGGGGAGCAGTTTCAGGAAGGATAAAAGTGCAAGGTATGTGGGACACAGAGGACAGATGCAAGCATATAAATATAAAAGAGATTCTTGCCCTGATCAAGGCACTCAACTCTCTAAATTATCTTTGGTCCCCATGACCTCTTCAAGTTGTTACAGACAATAACACAGTTATGTGGTACATCAACAAGCCAGGGGGAGCCAGGTAATATCCCTTTGCAGACTAGTCATGTTTGCTTGGGATATAGCTTCATAGCACAGTCTCATCCTACAGGTATCCCACATTCTGTCAGATCAAAATTATACGGCAGACAAGTTGAGCAGGACAAGGGCAGACCCTCATGCATAGAAAATAAATCAGGGGGTCTTCCACGATTTGAGCCATCTGTGAGGAATTCCTCAAGGAGACCTCTTTGCCTCCTCTCTGAATAATCAGCTGACAAGATTCTGCTTCAAGGCTCCATGCAAGAAGGCCTGGAAGACAGATGTCTTTTTTCTTTCAAGAGGAATGTTCCTGTATGCTTTTCTATCCTTTCTATTAATACTAAGGGTACTTCTGAAGACTGAAACATAATTCTCCAAAATTATTGCAGTGGCTCCCTTCTGGCCCTGGCAACCATGGTTTTCCCTTCTTTGGGAATTGACCAAGAACAATTAGCCCAACCTTCCTCTCAGACTGGATCTATTCATACAAGAGAAGGGTTCTTGACACACCTCAACACCAATCAACTTCAGCTGACTGCCTAGATGACAGGGTCTTAATTTCTTTTAGGCACCTGTTTACTGGGGATGTACAGCGGGTACTAATGTAAGCAAGAAAGCCTGACACTAGAAAATCATATTAAATGGAAATTGTTTTCTAGTTGGTGCCAGCAAAATAACCAGTACCTATTCAGGATTAATTGTTCTCTGATTTTACAGTATTTGAGGGTTACTATCCTTTGGCCTTTCTTATTCCTCTGTCAAGGTTAATTTATCAGCCATTTCAGCATGCCTGCCCTTGGACCCTCACCTTTCAATACATTCTCATGTCAAAATGTTTTTGAAAGGGGTTTTCCATTAGAAGCCTTTGAGAAAACTGGATATCTCTACTTGGAATCTTATTTTTTTTGTTAGAGAAACTAACTTCATTTGAACCAGCTAATCTGGCTGACTTGAGGATCTTAACATGGAAATCAGTTTTACTGATTACTCTCACCTCTGCAAGAATGGTATCGGTGCTACAAGCTCTTATGGTGAGTCAACCCTAACTTTTTCCATAGGGATTGCTTTTTTTAGGATCATAGGAGGTTACTAGGCTATTGACCCAGAGGTAATGTCAAGCCTAGCAGTTTCATCCCACTGTAATACCATATATACTCTAGACAATGCAATACTCCACTGAAAACAGGCTTTTGGCCCAGTCGGACTTTCCTGGTAAACAAATGTAAATAAATAAATAAAAATACCCAGGACTGTATTTAGTAATGGCTGCCCTCCTTCTTTTATGCCTAAAGTGGTATCCAAGTTTACTTTAAGCCAAATTCTCCATCTCCCCATTTTTTTACTAAAATTAATGAGGGAGAAAGGATACATTATACCTAGGAATGCCCACAAACATACATCCATACACAACCCCTTTTCCCATTTTTGCATATGGGATCAGGTACTATCTTGACATAACTTAATCTTTCAGATTTTTGGATCAATTTTGTTCATTTCTTGTGAAGGTAAGAAGAATGGACAGCCAATGACTAAGCAGGCTATTTCCAAAAGGTTACCTAAGACTTTCAGCTTTTGTTATACTCAGTACAACACAACTAATCCAGGCAGGGTCAATGCCCACACTACCAGGGTCTTTGGTTTATCTATGTTTTTTTGGAAAGGGTTGGATTTTAAAGGTATTTTAAAAGCAGCAACTTAGTCCCCAGCATATACATTTATAAAGCACTATAAGCTTGATTCCATTTCTAGGTCCAGATCAAGCTTTACTAGGACCATTCTCCAGGGCTCCTTGCTTTTGTTTTCTTTAACCTCCCAACATCTATCAGCTGTAGTGATCTACCCATAGAGCTTAGGATACTGTAGCCGTGTTCAATATGGATAACACAGTACTGTTGTGTAAGCAAACTTACCGTAATAGTAGCTGTTTGAATGATCCTTGCTGCAGTGGCCATTCCCTCCCTCTGTCCATCCTAGCATAGTCCTTTCAGGGCTCAGCCTCCCTCTCTTGTTGGCAGGAAAGCTATGAAGGGCTTAGCACACAAATGTGTCTTTTAGTCAGTTTACCTCAAGCTGCCAGACAGTTTGAGCACATGGAAGGTGCCCTGAAGCTTCAGAAGCTATCTGGCTTTAATATCCTTGGCAGGATTTAACCCATAATGCTTAGGCTATTGCAGCAGTGTTCATTCCAACATCTACTGTCATAGCAAGTTTACTGGCACAACTGTACTGGACTATTCCCTGTCATCAAAGCATATTCCACAAAAGATATGCTAGAGCACAAAACAGAGGTGCAATGCGGAAATGATTTCTAAACAATGAATGCAGGTTACAATCTGCTCATTTTGTACAAAGAGGGCTTTAAAGAATAAATATACTTTCAATCTTTTTATGCATGAGGTTGTCTATTTGATGAGTCATATATTAATGTGTTGATTCATGTAATACAGCAAGTATCTAAGGTAGTAGCCAAACACATACAGTCAACCACACAGAAGGAAGCAACTAGAGAACAGATTATCTCTAAGTTTCTCAAAGGGAGAATGTGATCCAAGACTACAAATATATATATTTTTGTTTGGTGAAAGTCTGGCTGAATATTTGATAAGAAATCACAGGCTAGCCTAATTGGAAAACAAGTGGAGAAAAGAGCTCATTATGATTTAACATATTTAAAATGGTAACAACACTATCTTCTAAAGCTTGTAACCCTGGACTATGCAAAAATACATATCAACTCACAGAAATACATTTTTTAGGTATCATTGGTGTACATCTTAAATCTTAACATACAAAACAATTTGCTGAAAATCTGCACTATTATTGGAGATAAAAATAAGACTGACATGTAAGGAGAAAAAAAATGAGGTAAAAATAAGTAACGCTGATCTACAACACCACAAGCATTATAATATACATCCACTAATATCTAACTGAAATTTCCATATTCTTCCATTGGAAGAAAATGTAATGCTGTACTCCAGCAGCTTTTACTCTTTGGAAAACATTCTATAAACAAATATGGTGCTTTTAGTGGCCTTTATGATAATGTGTACAATGTTGTAGTTTCCTGTGCAGGACTTTAGATAAGTGCACACTGACACATTCTGAAAGTTCATATATTGCTTAAGACATATATACTTTTTACAATACTTTTCTCCTTAATTGGAAATGTATTTTCTCCAAATTAGAATAGGATTAGAGACAGCATGTAGCTACTGCATGTCAGACTTTACTCTGCCACTGAGTCATGGAGTCTGTTTACAAAACAGAAAGGATTAAATTGTGTTATTCGGGCATATAATGTTTATCTCGCTCTACCAGCTATGGCTGTCATTTCTTTCCTTCTGCCAAATGAATGGCACAGATATGTGAAGCTTCCTTCCCATGCCTAATTGAGTATAGCTCCCAATAGACAAGATAACCTGAACTAGCCGAGTTAATCTGCTTTAAAATTATGAGTTGATTCAGCAGCAGTGAATTTAAGCATCCTCATAATGGAATGCTTTAAAAGAAGTATGTTGGGGTTGTGATGATAAAACCATTCTGAACTAGAATGATTATGCCTTTGTTAAAACAATTTAAGGTTGGTTCTAGTCATTTCAAAATGACTGTAATATTTTTTTATAGATTTAATCTTCTGAAGCTATCTGCTTATTTTTTGACACAGTTTCTCCATTCTAATGCCACAGGCTTTTCTGTATATTAGCAGCATGGCCTGAAAAACTCTGTTAATGTAATGAGATAGCATTCTGATTATATTCTTTGTATAATATGATATTATATTTGCACAGTGATATAGGCCAAATTGCCCTTTTATATTCATATGCAAATTAGATTGCATTCTAATGTCATCTTTACTTAAATGCATAGTGTCAAACAGAAAATGGTCAGACTATTTAAAAGTAAAACTCTTGTAGGGATGCCCCTTTCCTATGAGTATTAAGAATGGATTACTGTTACACTTAAATGCTTAACAAAAATTAATCTTGAGTAACAAAAAAAGCCGAAAGTGTGAATGTTTGTCCCTGATTTAACAACCCTTTGTTAATATTTCCCTAGTCACACATCAAGTTTCAACAATGGCAGCATTTAAACAGGGATCAGAATAGTGTTTAATTAATATATTTTAAACTTAGCAGCATGCAGGTTTCCACTTGAATACATTTTAGATGTCTTTAAAATCAGAAACTAATGTGCTGGCCAGAAATGTTGAAGTTTATCTTCTTTTTGTTATATTTAATCAATTGCTACCTCTATGTTTATTAGTTTTCTTATTTCAGACACATGTTTGTATCATTCTCATATGATTTCAAGTTTTAGTTGTCTAATATTTTGTTTATCTAACCTCATCATATTAGCTTATTAGAGTTTTTTCACGTGTGAGCCAGGGAGATTTGAAATGGCGGAACTGTAAATATCTGTCTCTGTCTTAAGTCATTAAAACTTCATTTATGGACAGTGCTGATTCATTTTAATACAGAAACTAGTTTAAATTATATAGTATATTAAGTCTAAAAAGAAACAAATCTTCATTTCTAGTGGATGCGCAATAAAATATCTGAACACTGAGATAAGTTGGAATCTTCTAGAACCTTTTACCTAAATGGCTTAAATGTGTGCTATGTGACTGAATATGAACTGCACAACAAAATACACTCTCCATAAGTAACATTTAAAACATTAAAGTTAAAATTATACAGTGCATAAATCTAGCAGCATATTTACAACTTTCTATTTATTTATTTCCTTCATCGGGACAATGATTAATTTCAATGGGAAAAAAATTAACACTTGTTCTTGCATGAAATGTTTACCACTGTATAACTTCTATCACTCATTTCTGTGTCAAGTGTGTTTCCATGTAGAGCTTTTCTCCCTAGGCCTCTGCTGAAAATGGGTAACTGCCCAGTTGGACTTTCCCAGTAAACAAATGTAAAATAAAATAAAAAATAAATAAATAAATAACATAGAATACCAATGTAGGAACAGTATGTTTTACTGAGTCTAAGCACCATCTACTTGTCAGATGAGGATTGATTGCAAGTCAAATCTCAAAAGTAGCCAGTATTTGTCATCAAATTCTTTATGTACCAAAAATTCTGAAGCTGTGTGGCACCAGTCAGATGTTGCCTTCTATGAAACAACAGCAAAGAGTTATAATTGTACAGAGCACTGTGGAGGTGCTGTGTTTAGTATAAAATCAGTTACTGTGGAAATTAAACATGTATAGTCAGTGAGCCTATGATTGAGATTACCATTACATTTTCTAGGATTTGAAAGTGTTAACTGGAAATAGCAATGAGTTGTTATACTTACAGATTATAGGATAATTTTAAAGACATTCAGGAAATGGAAATTAGTGAATGGATGAAGAAGTTAGATAAGAACGCAGAGTCATTCTCAACAAGTGTTCCTCTGAATTTTATGTTCTCTCTAGCATCTGGTAAGGGTTATTCCCCAAATGTCTTTTAGTGTAAAAAATAAAGAATTAATTTTCTAAGTGAGAAAGAATTATAAGTGGGCCTGTTCACAATTCATCCGTGGATTTAACAGCTGTTTTGCAGCCATCAGTAAACAATTTAATAAAAATGGCAGACTGGGTATGGTGAGTTCATAACTGATTCAGTCTCTCTGTGAAATCAAAGAAACTTAAGCACTACTTTTCAAATTTAGTGTAATGCAAAAAACAGTTCCAGTCTTGCTACTATATTTTCTAATTATTTGTGCAAGTGTAATCTTGCTACATTTGTAGGGTCTTTCTATCCATTAAGAATATAAGATGTACACATGAAATTAACAAAACTTAATAAAAAAATTGCATAGCTTCAGCAAATGGAATAAACTGGGTTCCTTGGGAGTACTGCTGGCTTCTACCACCACAGATGAAAACACCCGGGTTCAAATTTAGCATGTGCAATGGTCCATATCATACTATTGTGCAAAGAACAACTTCAAAGAAGTAATCAAGTGAAATGAGGTATAGATGTCAAACCACAAAACAAAACTGGAAAACAGAGTCTAAAGCGCTGGATGTGCCAAATCCGAATTAAAATATGTGACACTGTAGAGCTGCAGGAAAAAGAGAACAACTGACCAAAAAAAACACCAATGTAAGTTTTATTGAAATGAAATAAAATAATAAAAAAAAAATATGAAGTGCTTAACTTAATCACCATGTTTTTCATCCCTAAACATAGGACTTCATCAGATAACCCTACCCTCACATAAAATCTCTTATATACTGATATATATTACTCAATTACATAGATAAAACAACCAAATTAATTAAATAATTACACAAGAATGCCAGACTAGTATGCCATAATGAGATCCAGGGTCTGAACCACCTCCTTACAAATCAAATGACTTCCTTATACTTATGCACCATATCTCAGTGTGTTAAAAAAACTAAAACAATAAAATGAAAATAAAACTGTGAATGCTGAATACAGTTACATTAAATAGCAATAAATATAATAAACTATGTTTTTCTGGTTGATTGTTCCCTTTTTCCTGGACCTCTACAGTGTTACATATTTTAATAAGGTATAGATATATTCTGGTGCACCCAACCAGCATTCAGTGCATATCCACTCACATATGCAAACCGTACATTTACATGCATTGCATAACTATGAGGCAGTAAATTCACAATTCAGAGTATAGTTTGCAACATGAATCTTTTGTTGCCATCTTATTTTGCTAGGTATTTGTTGAGATGCCTGTCCGTTCTAAAGACTCATAGAGAATCCATGCCTAGTGTGAGAAGGTGAGCAAAATGATAAACTGTGTCTTCCAGGTCCAGTTTTAGTAGTGGTGTTTGGGCCATAAGCAGGTCCTTTAAAGAAGGTGGATGCCTGATACAATCTTGAGACCTGCTTTTCATGATAACCAGAATCCATATACCAGCAAATAGTCCAGTAACTGGTACCTACATCATTGTAAATCTGAAGGCCCCCATGTTTGAAAAGTATAGGTGAAGAAAAAAGGCCCTGAATGGAATAATAGGTATTTACCATGTTTGCTGTGTACAGTACTGTCTTTAATAGACTTTTCTTTTTTATTGAATGTTGTCAGAATATTACATCCTAATTCTGCTACATCCATGGATATTGTAAGTTAGCTTCCACTGGTGACTGTATGGTAGGTGAGCTGTAGGCAGCAGTTGTTTTGTTGCAACACTAGGCTGTTTTCTGAGGCATGGCACATGGCTGTGATACTGGGGAGCTGGGGTATTAGTGGGCCATGATGACATGAAGACTGGTGTCAAAATGGTAAATATGACATTAGTGATGAGTACACAGATATGCTCTGGGAGATATAATGCAAGAGAATACATAGAATGCAACTAGCTGTTTCACCCAACCATCATCCTATGGACTCTGGATTCTGTTAAGCATAAATGTTGCTTTCATATTGCATGACCTTCACTCCCAGCTAGATGTGCTGAGGTGCCACAGTCAGCATTATGTAGTTCAGTGGAAGAGGGTACATTAATTCGCTGACATCTTCTATACTAAATCAGTGCCATCTATTTCATGGTAAATGGGGGTTAATCTGTACACTTTAATTCAGATGGGATCTTACCTGCTGTCTATTTTAATGGCTAATCTTTTTTTACTAGTTGTCCCAAACCACTATGTATATTAGTCTGTGTCTACTTTCTCTGCTGTTAGGAAAAAATGTGTTTATCACTGTAGCTGAAAATCATCATAGGAGAAGAGTCAGATATTAACATTTGCTCTGTTTTATGGATCTTAGAAAAGATCAAGGTAGACACTAAGAATATCTCAATTAACATTTAAAAGTGCCTTTGGAGTCCCCCAGTTGGTAATTGGAATGGTATAAAGGTTACTAGCAGAGAGACGTCAAAGAGAAGAGAAGAAGAAGCAATGGCCCCAGAAGCAGTGTGAACAACAGTCAGAGGCAAGCAAATAAGAGCACAATCCCCAAAACAGAAACTCAGTAGACAGACACCTAATGATGCAAAACAGGTGGACAACGAGGTGCCAAGTCCTACTAAGGGGAGGAACATCAAAATATGGTATGGAGGACTATTACTCAGAATTACTTGTCTGACTAGCTAGAGAAAAAAGATCTATGTTACTATAACATGCAGTGAACTGGATAAACAAATTGCTAAAGCACAATGGAAGGGAGATAACTGAAGAAAATAATGAAATCTCCTGTTTTACCAAATCAAGACCTCCATTGTTGAGAATAAATCCGCTGGCAAGCACATTCAGCATACTCCTACAGGAAAAAATAAAACAAGATTAAGAAGCTCTTTAGTATTTAACTGCTGTCATCAGAGAGAAGCACTGTCAGAGGATGCACCCCAGTAGCATATTACGTTACCATCTAGAAGAGAGAGACTGGTAGCAGAATTTCTGGACTGGGTATATGTTAGCACTTTTCTGTCTGTTTTTAAAGTTACATTACACAAAGCTTCTTGCTTCACCATAAAATATTTTTTTGCTCATCTACTGCCTCTTACTTCAAGCTCTTTTATGTCAGACCCTGATGTTCCCATCCCCAAAGTTCCCATACTAGGATGGCACCTATGGTTTGACCTAGACCAGGTAGAAGTCTCCATGGAGAAGTATGCATATAGAGAGGCCTCTGACATCTCACTACCAGTTCTCTGGGGAGGGGGGGTTCCCACCCACTTCCAAGTGGGATGGGTCCAGGTGATAATCCATCATACTGATGCTCTAACTGGGGTGTTTCCTTAGACCTATCTCTCTAGCATGTTGAGGGGGAGGCTGAAAAGAAATAACATAAAGAATGGATAATGGTATGATGGACATGAAGGATGGGCCAGAAACTAGGCAGAAATAGGCAATGAGAGGCTCAGGAATGGCTGACAGTGGTAGAAATATCAGTGGAGTCTTTGCAACAGACAGAAGTGGAGAATAGATATCGGCAATGAAGCCAATGTCTTGAGAATTGAGCATTCTCTCATCGATATTGGCAATGAAGCCAATGTCTTGAGAATTGAGCATTCTGTCATCAATGGAATAAGAACCTTAATGTGGAGAACAGGGCAGATCTCACCACAGTGAGGACAGTAACAAGGCTAAACCTATACAGGAGAGGACAGTGGATAAGGAGAGAAAAGTAGTGGGGAGAGTGAGATCCAATCTCTGGTCTTGGCATCCATGTTGGAGTCAGTGACCTGTCTGTCCTTTTTGGAATCAAATGATCTGGAAGTGTGAACAGTGAAAGAGCAAGAAGAAAGTATTGGTAAACAATGATGTCCTATAGGTATCCAATGACATTTTGAAGACATTCTACCAGTAATCACAGATATCACAACACTGAAACATAGAAAAATGGAATAGAACTCATGCCTGCAACACTGGCAAATTTTTAAATGAGTTCACTTCACTAGAAGCATTTTTAATTTTTACGGGTTGACACACCGCCTGCTTTTTGTTTCACTTTAATTATTGCTAGCTGTTATACATCTGCAAACTATTTTAGCCAAATACACATTCCACCTGCAGCAAAGGAGATGGGAAAAACTCACAGGGGAAAGCCCCCCTAAGCTCTACCTGGATTCACTTTGCAGATATCATGTTAGTGCACATATGGTGAGCAAGCAATGAGCACAGAGTTGGGCTGTGCTTAACTTCCCACAGGTGATAAAATCCACAAGAGGTCTAAAGCAGACATTGCTCATCAAGAAAATTGACAAACTGTACAGAACAGAGTCACACTTTTATCTACCTTCCTCCCTCCTCATGGAGAGGTGAGCTGAGCATTACCCTATCATGTATCTCCCTCCCTTGACTGTGTCCTCCACTACCCAGGCTTCTAATCAAATCCTCATCATCTAGGTCATGCCCTCAGTCTCATTATGCAGTGGAAGGAGCTGCCACAGACTTAAAGTAAAAAAAAAAAGTATTTCTGGATGATTATTCCACAAGTTTTACTATTCTGGCAAGAGAAGCTTCTTAAGAGGATACACAGAAGTACAAAGGGAGTACTGGTGAAATGAAGAAAACACAAGCACATCTCACTAGTGAGGAAGCAACACTCAAATTCCTCTATGTATTACACAGATGATGACAAATGTTCTATGATCTTTGGCACTTCATCACTGCTACATACATTAAACAAATGGGAATGGGAGTATAGCATGCACAGAACCTAGATATAACTGTTAACATTGGTATAGAAAGAATATCAGCCATATAAGTATCGGTGTTCTCATTTATAAATGCTAGTAGAATGTAAATACATAAAAGTGCTCAATGGCAATGAATATGTGATAGAAACTGTGAGGATATTAGATATTGTCATCTGTGCTAACATGACTGGATGAAGATTTGTAAATACTTGTAAATTATAATAAATTACCCTGTGTAATTTATGCCAAAATGACTAGCTATAATTTTGCAAATAAGTTTATGTTTTTTGATTATTTCTTTAATTTATGTAATATGTCTGCATCAAACAGCATTCTTCTGGCTGAGCAAATGGACATCCTTTAAAAAAAAAGGAATTCTGAATGTAGGTTATGCCAGTCTGCTGACCTGGATGTGATTTAAAGACACGTAATATCCCTAATAAAATGTTATCATTAGTGATATTATGTGTCTTTAAATATTTTTGTGGGTTATTCATTGGATGTTTGACATCAAGTGATCATTTGAATTCTTTATTTAATGTGTGTTGAACTAGTGAGTGTGTTTCTGAAGAAGTTCTGTTTTATTAAATTTGGAACAAAAACGCTAAGTTTGGTGTCCATTTTCCTTCATTGCATTGTCTGCAGTTTGGTTATCTAGTATTTTGTGGCTGTTTTGTGGTTTATTAGAATCAGTTATTCAATATAAACATGTTTTAAATAATTTTGTTTATTAGTAAATCTTTTACTACTTTTTATTATGGCTGGTTATTTAGAAAGTACTTTTAGTAACCTGAGAGTGATTATGCTTATTGCGGTAACACCAGGGCCAATCACAAAAGTCTTACTGCTTGGATTACGTTACCCCTTTATAAGAAATATTTATTTTACCCAATATAATTGAACACTCCTTTTGAAGGGTATTGTGGCATTTGACTGGTGGCAGCCATTATCTTGTAATTTGCGAACGAGGATATAGCAGGTTAATCTGTTCCAGTCTTTCCCAAGAGTGTTTATGTATGACTATCAAACATTTAAGAGTGAGTGTGTCAAATATCTAGAACTGGGACATAGTGCTCAGCAGTGGTTAGTGTGAAGACTCATTTGGACTCTTAGGGGAAACTGTGTATTTCTATCCCTGCTTTCAGTACACTCTCTTACTGGAGACAGTAGTGAGGATTAAAGCTCCTTAGTTACTGCCCCAGGTTTAAGTAGGGTCATCACAGAAACATTCAACACACTTGATTTACCACTTCTTGAAAAGTATGAATTATTTGGTGCCAACTGTTTGAGATTTTAATTGATGTTTAGTAGCCTGTGGGTAGTTGTCACTGAGGTGTGCACTTTTGGGAGCCACAAGATAAACATACAGAGTTTCATTTCCATCCCAAGAAGGAAAGACATCCCTGATCAGTATCAGTAAGAAACTAAGGTCCCTCATAAAATCATCCAAGGCTAACTTCGAAAGAAAAATAGCCAAAGATTCGAAAGATAACCACAAAGCCTTCTTTAGCTATGTCAAGAATCTAAGTGACAACTTGCAGATATGCTCTGAGCTAGTGCAAAATAGCAGAAAATATACTGAACCTACTGATATTTCCAACATCCTGGCAGATAGATTCAGAGCAAACTTCACCCCCTCTCACTCCAAAAAGGGCCCACAACAATACCAGAAAAGTGTAGTGTTCTGGAAATCACAGATGCACAGGTGAAAACAGCCCTTTCAAAAGCCAAAAGCACAGCGTCATTGGGGTCAGATGGTGTCCCAGGCTGCGTCTTGCATGAACTACAGAACAAACTAACCCCCCACCTAAACACACTGTTCAACCTCAGCCTCTCCACAGGCTACATACCCATAGAATGGCACACAGCAATGGTTATTTCACTCCACAAAGAATGAGCCACAACTGACCCTGGTAACTATCGCCCCATAAGCCTGACTAGCCTGGTCTGCAAGGCTATGGAGTGCATCATCATGGAACTCATTAACAAAGACATTGGGAACCTCCAAACACTTGACCTGACCCAGTTTGGCTTTGTTATGGGCAGATTATACCTACTAAACCTGGTTGACTTCTTCGAGACAGTCACCAAGGCCATAGATGAGGGGAAGGTGGCACACACAGCCTACCTTGACCTCACCAAAGCTTTTGACACCATTACCCACTCGGGAATTATAGAAAAACTCGCCATCCTGAACATAAACCCCTATGTCACAAGATGGGTTGCCAAATGGCTTACAGACAGAACTCACATGGTATGAATAGCGGGCTCCAGGACCGACTCTAAACCAGTCACAAGTGGTGTCCAACAAGGCTCGGTCCTGGGACCCCTACTGTTTGGCATATACTTGTCAGAAGTACAGGCAAACACAGGAGGACTATGGCTAAACAAGTTTGTTGATGAGTGCAAACTGGGAGCCATAACTGACACTCCGGTTGACACGGACCTTCTCCAAAATGACCTTACTGAGACGGACACTTGGTGTCAAAGTCATGGTCTCAAGCTAAATACCAAAAAATGCATAGTCATTCTGTTTGGGAAAACAAAACACTCATGAATTACCATATAGGTGGCAGACCCCTTAATACAGAAGAGGTAATAAGAGATCTGTGGACCCAGGTAGATAGTAATCTCACCTTTGATAATCATATTGCCAAAGTAGTTAGGAAATCCTTCTATGTAGCCCATCTAATTACTAAAGGGTTCACATCTAGAAATAAAGAGGTTATAGTGCCCCTCTACTCATCACTCATCAGAGCCATCATAGAGTACAATGCCCCATTTGGGATGTACCTCACAAGACACTTCCAACAGCTGGAAAGACCACAAAAGTACCTCACCCAGAGGATTATTGGCCTCAAACATATGTCCTATAAAGCCCAACTGGAAAAACTCTGGCTGTACTCAGTGGCATATCGATTACTCAGAGGTGATCTCTGCCTGACATACAAAGCCATGTTCAACTCAGAATTGATAGACATGCTCCACCTAAAGAAATCCAAGTCACTGTGAGCCACTCGCTCTAGTGAGCTAAACCTCACCACAACAATAAATAGAACATGTTGGAGGGATAGATTCCTGTCACAGAGACTCCACATGCTTTGGAACAAAATTCCTAACTACATTAGGCAGAGACCCTCACTAACACTCTTCAAGAGAAACCTTGATGAGTGGATGGGTAACAGAAAATACACCCCTGGGATCACTTCATTGGCTCTTCTTGACAGAGGATCAGTTAATTAATCAATGGGGCGGCGAAAGCTGACACACTCTAGCTAGGCTTATAAATGCCCTCAGGCAGATAGTCTAGTACCTACCTATGAACAACAGTTTTCATTATTTTTTTTTAGTCCGTTTAGTAAGGGACAACAAGCAAAGATGTCAGCAAATAATTATGGTACGCTGACAAGGAATCAGCTGGCTAAGGTGTGCAAAGCCAAAGGACTGGTGCATGCCAACCTGACTAAGGAAGCAATGATCTCAGCCTTAGTAGCAGCCACAGAGCAGAACAGCAGCAGCTTGGAGGATATTTAGTTTGGCACTGGAGATAAGCAGCCTTCTGAGACAAGAAAGTGCATCTTTTCATGAGAGGACTTAAAAATCCATATGGAGTTAAAAAGATTCGAACTGGAGGCTGAGGAGAGAGACAAACAGTGTCAGTATGAACTGCAACATTTGGAGGATGAGGAGAGGAAGAAGCAGTGTTAGCATGAAAAAGAACTGGAGATCTAGTGTCTGGAGATGGAAGCTGAAGAAAATGAGAGACAGAGACAGCAAGAAAAAGAGCTTCTAATCTTTCAATGGGGTCTTGGAGGTAATGGCAAAGGGAATGACCACACCCCAGAAGCCATAAAGATCAGTACACTTTTTCCTCAGTACAGGAAGGGAAATGAATTTGATAGTTTTATTTATTTATTTGAGAGGGTATGTAAACAATATAATGTAGACCAAGGGCTCTGGGTGTGATTCCTGACCCCTTATTCCATGGTAGAGCTGTTAATGTTGTGTCTTTCGGCTTTTCCCGGTTAGGGGTCGCCACAGCAAAACTCCAGTCCGCTAATGATTGGCAGTTGATTTTTACGTACCGAGTTGCCAGCCCTGATGCACAACCTTCAATGAAGGTACGCCCATTCACGCATGTCTCCACGCAGAAGACGCTCTAGCTGAGAGTCGAACCGGACAGCGTCTTACTGTGAGGTGACAATGCTACCGCAGCACCACCACCACGGATATGGTAGAGCTGTTAATGCAATTGCTAAACTGTCTGATATTGATTGAATTATGACCGTGTAAAACAATGTTCACTCAATTGCTTTAAATTAACTCCTGAAATGTACAGAAAAAAGTTTTGTGAACATAGACGCAAGATATGTGAACGTGCATGTGATTATATTGCTGATTTAAGTACTTACTTTCACAAGTGGGTGATTGGGTGTCAGGTCACCACTTTTGAAGGACTGGCATACATTTTGGTGAGGGAACAAGCTCTCAGCACTTTGCCTGAGGACATGAGGATTTGGTTGGCAGACTGAGAAGTGTAACTCTGCTAATGAGTTGGGGAGAAAAGGAAATCTCTACTTGGCAAATAGGACACCACTGCATAATAAAGGGATACCCAGTGTTTCACAAGGACCTAAGGGAACCCAAGGGGGTAGCCTAAACCACTCCAACAGAGTTCACTAGTAACAGGGGAAGTCACTAGTTCAAGCACACGGTCAGGATCAGGAATTAAATGTTTCAAATGTAATCAGAGGGGCCATGTAGCATACACATATCTATTGAAGCAAGCTGAGATCCAAAAGGTGAGGGAGCCAGCAAGTGGGAATGACAGAATGCCAGTGGTAAGTTGTCTGGAAATAACAGAGGTGCCAAATTATCACCAAAATTTGTATCCTATCTGAAGTGAATGGAAGACAGACCACTGCTAAGGGAGACACAGCTACTGACATAACCATTATGATGCCTGCAGTGGATAAGGAAGAGCAGTACTTGCTTGGGCAGTCCACACCAGTCAGAGCTTTGGGTGGGACCCCATTTCAAATACCTTTGGCCAGGGTTCATCCTGACTAGGAGGGTGGAAAAGGGAACAAGTAGATAGGTGTGGTTGAGCATATCTCTGCAAATATATTGATAGGGAATGATTTTGATAGTGTAGTAACTTGTGTGCATGCAGAGAAATGCAGTCAAGCTTGGAGACAGGCACATAGGTCTGGTCACCTGGTAAAGACCCAGACAGAGCCTATGCCTATATCTGGGGCTGGTGATGTGGTTACTTCAGGTAGGGAGCTACCTTGTAGCAGTGACCCTGTAGGTGAATCACAGCTGCTGGTAGGTACTGGTGTGTTCCCATGGACATGATGACAGCAGCAACAGAGATGAGTGGTGGTATCCAGGCTAACAGTGAGACATCGCTGACAGAGGATACTGGGCTTCCTGTGGAAGTTGAGCTGGGCAGGGTCACAAAAGTAGAGTTGAGACAGTTTCAACTTATGGACCCTACATTACAAGGCTTGAACGAGGTAGCTAAGGAAGCAACTGATGCACAAGGAAAAGAGGAGTGTATATTGGAACAAAGGATTACTGTACAGATAATGTTTCCCTGAAGGAGGGCTAGACAGTGAGGTAATACAGCAGTTGGTGGTGCCCAGACCCTACCATCTGGTGCTTCTAGCCATAGCCCATGGCATTCCTTTTGCAGGACATATGGGCATAAAGCCTACTAAGAGACGCATAATGCAAAACTTTTATTGGCCTAGGATTGCAAAGGATCTAAAGGGGTGCTGCAGGACAAGTGAGCAGTGCCAAAAGGTAAGCAAAGCAGGAACCAAGGTCAAGGCTCTGTTGATGCCTTTGCCTATGATTGAAGAGCCATTTCAGAGGGTAGCCATGGATATTGTAGGGTCTTTGAGTACTCCAAGTTCTACAGGGAAATAGTATATCCTGGTCCTGGTGGATTAATTTAGCAGATACCCTGAGGTGGTTGCTCTGTCCTCCATCAAGGCAGAGAAAGTGGCATATGCCTTGCTCTGAATTTTCAGCAGGATAGGTTTTCCACGGAAGATACTGACTAACCGAGGTACCAACTTTGTGTCAGATGTGCTGGCTTGCCTGTGGAAGTATTGTGGGGTGAAGCATCTAAAAACCACCCCCTACCATCCACAGACTAATGGTTTTGTGGAGAGGTTTAACTGTAAGACTATGCTACGGGCATTTGCGGCTCAGTTTAAAAGGGAGTGGGACAAATATTTGCCCCATTTATTATTTGCCTACAGAGCAGTACCTCCGGAATCAACAGGCTTTTCACCCTTTGAGTTTTTGTATGGACATAGGGTGACGGAGCCTTTAGATTTGATTTGTGATGAGAGGGAGGGTGAGCGTGACTCCCACAAGGAGTCTGTTGTAGCATATGTCCTCAATTTCAGGATAAGATTTAAGGAGCATATGGTTTGTCCCAGGAGAACCTAGTAGTAGCCTAGCAGTAGAAAAAAGTTTGGTATGACAGGAATGCTCGAACCCGAGAGTATACTGTGGGGCAACAGGTTATGGTGCTCATTCCTTTCAGACACAGTAAGCTGCAGGCAGCTTGGGAGAGACCCTTCAAAGTGGTAAGGAAAGTTGGTGATATCAACTACATGGTAAACTCAGTAGGCAGTAGGCGGGGACATACGTTGTACTATGTTAACATGATGGAATGTTATCATGATAGAGAGGCCCTAGTGCTGAGTATTCAAAGTGGATGACAGGAGAAGTCTGAGGGGCATCTGGTGGCTGATCTTCTCAATAAGGCTCAGACTGACACTTCTGTGGGAGAGGTAGCAATATCTCAGTAGCTATCCCCTATTCAGGTTAAAGAAATATGAACAGTGTTACAGTAATCTGGGGACATGTTCACTGGGAAACCTGGGTGCACTCACCTAGTGCAGCACCATATGAATATGGGACCCCAAAGGCCTATCAAGCAATCTCCTTATAGGGTGCCTCAGTGAGTCAAAAAGACTTTTTAGGAGGAGATAAAGGAGATATTGAATGTGGGGGTAATCCAGGAGTTTAGTAGTCCTTTGGATTCCACAGTAGTATTGGTACTGAAGAAAGATGGTAGTGTAAGATCCTGCATAGACTACAGAAATTTAAAGTTATACAGAGACAGATGCATACCCCATTCCTAGAACAGATGAAGCTTTAGAACAGCTAGGGTGGACTGAGTATATGACTATTATTGATCTGACCAAAGGATATTGTAAATAATTGTAAATTACTCTGTGTTATATATGCCAGCATGACTAGCTATAATTTTGTAAATAAGTGTATTTTTTTTATTATTATTTCTTTGATTTATGTAAGATGTTTGAATCAATCAGTGTTCTTCTGGCTGACCAAATGTACATGTTTCTTTATAAAAAGGAATTCTGAATGTAGGTTATGCCAGTCAGCTGAGAAGGATGTGATGTCATCATGTGCTAGAACTGAAAGGAATAGAATCTCCACAACAGCTGTTTTGTTTACTTTTTAAAGTATGATATGAGGGAGTAGAATTCTCATAACAGCTTTCTAAGACTATTAAAAATTCTGCTATAAAAGCAAGTTCGGAGTCAGTTAAAGTTCAGGTGTTGTAGTTGTTCAGTTGTCAGTTGTTGTTTTCCAGATAAGTAGTTATAACTCAGTTTGTTTTCCTGTGCTGTTCAGCAATAATAGTAGAAGTTGTTCCAGTCGCTGAGGACCAGGCAACAGCCTGAAAAGTGGGCATAAATTCTTATCTTGCCAGGTAGAATTAAAAGTACCATTTTGGCTTGATGAGTTAATTAGATTAGACAGGGACATTTAATCTTTATATAGTTAGGGAACTATAGTTAGAGAACTAAAATAGAATGGTGACCGCAAAATTCCAGGAACCACAAAATAGAAAAAAAATGGTCTAGGCACACTAAGGATGGCTAAAAATTAATTGATTTATTATAGTAAGTCTTCGTACACAAGCGCTTTCACCCTGCCCAAGTGCAAGGCTTTTTCAAGTGAATAAAATCAACTAAAATTCATTCATTTAAATACCCTTTGCCCCCTAAAAAGGCCCCAAATATTTTCAAAATATTTAAAGGTACATACCCTCCCTTTAATTACAACAAAATAGATCATTCATTCAAGGTAAAAGGCAGTGCTTATGAACCTGAACACCAGTCCTAAAATACAACTCAACCACTTATTCTACTACATTAATCTAAGGTGCAAAACTATAATTTCTTTGCTTTTTTAACTAAATATGGTTTTATGGATGTATGGTCATTAAGACCCAGGGGGTTGGTTGGATTTAATTCCAACTGCCAGTGTGTTTCCCTACAGCTCAACCAATTGTGACCAGTTTATATATATTTATATACCATCGCTTTTTGGACGATATTTTTGTAATTTGGGATAGGCCCAAGGAAATTCTCACCTCATTTATTGATTGATTTATTTATTTTCCATGTCAGGTTTTTTGGAGTTTACATACAAATTTGATCCAACCAGGATTGATTATTTAGATGTAAGGTTGGAAAAACTAGGATGGTTGAAATCCAGGATTAACTGTAAAGACACATTTAGTAATTCATACCTCCCATATAGTAGTGCACATCCTTGGAAACAGAAAAGGAGCATAGTAAAAGGTCAGATGGTTAGCGTTGCCCGGATGACCTCAGAAGAAAGTGATATTTTGTATGAAATAAAATTAATATCAAGTTTTATTAGGGCCAGGGGCTACCCGAATAATCTAATAGAAAAAGTGGCCACAGAACTTGTAAATGGATGGGGTGTTAAATACACCCCTTTATTAGGAGTCACCCAACACAACTCCGAGGGCCATCAGGACACTGAACAATGTTGGAAGAGCACTAGTGATTCAATATAACAACACCTCAAAAGAAAAAAGAGTTTAATAGAGAATAATTGGAAAATAAAAATAACGTGGTAGATGCTGTGAGCAAAAACAAGTAACCAAAGTAAACAGCACCAAAAATTAAGACAATGGTCACGAATCCCTCTAAAATCTTTTATTCCACAATAAATCCAGTCAATAGTTAAGCACTTTAATCAAATAACATTTGACTTCATCAGAACAATGAAATACTAGAACTAGATTAAAATAGCCAGGGAATGAGCCCACTTGGACAACAGTTTGACCAATCAACTATAAACAATCATTAAAAACTGGTCAATAATAAATGTGTATAACCATACATATAATTCCTGTTCATGCTAAATAGGAAATACTTGATATTAAAATATGTATAAATAGATTACATGTCATAAAATAATACCTCATAAAAAATATTGCACATTTTCATCATAAAAAATTGTGAATACTTTTTAGAAAATTAAATTTTGGCTGCTTTTTCTTTCAAGGCTGGTGCAATAGAAATACAATCATTAAGCCCTGGATATACGTTGGTAGCCAAACGTAATTGCCACATCATTTCTTCTTTATTCAACATATTTTTCCAATCCCTTCCCCTCACATCATTGGATACCTCGTCAATAATACCAAAACTGTACCCTGTATAGTTTTCACAATCCTTGCTGTGCTTCTAAAGTGCATTTGTTTCCTTCATAGTCTTGATGTCATATAAGTGTTAATAAATCCTGTTTTAATGCCCTCTCTGTTTTACCAACATAAAAGCTGGCACAGGTGTTGCACTTAGCAAGGTACACTATCCTTTAGTAGCCAAGTTCCCTTTTCTAAAGTAAACTTCAGTTTCAGCATAGTTATTTAATATGACTGAGGATTCCCGTACTATAAACTTGCATTGACCGCACATTCCACATGCCTTTGTTCCTTTGTTCCCATTTTTTGTTGTAGTTACAGGATGACCTTCTAAAATGTTTTTAATATTTTTACCAACTTTAGTGGAAAAAGTGGGTTTTTCCCCCCAACTTTGTAAAAACATGAATATTAACTCTAAAAATATTCCAGTTCTTACATAAAATGTTTCGACTGCCACTATAATGAGAACTATATTGTATCACACAAGCATGTGTAAACCTACCAGTGCTAGCCATGTGATTATTTGAATGTACACAGTGTACATTTCCATCAAGCTTTTTCCCTAATAGGGGTTGATATTTCTCCCCCCAACCATTGTATGTATCTTGCAAAATGTCATGGACAAGTGCTGTCAGGTATCCTCATTCTAGAAATATATTAGATTAGATATCCAATTCTCTTTTATATCCTCCTTATTAGATGTCATCCTAGCTATTCTGATGGCCTGCCCTTTGATAATACCCTTTTTCTGAAAAAAAGGGTGATGACTATTGAAGTGGAGATAAGAATTGCAAAAGGTGTGCTTACATAATACTTTGGACCTGAAATCATCTTTGTCCTTAGTGATCAAGGTGTCTAAATAACTAATCTCCAAGGGGTCACAATGGTATGTAAACTTGATGAAATGAGTGCTGTTGTTAAGATGTTCAATAAATAGAGGAATTTTATTCAGATCTCCCTTCTATAAAATAAAAATTTCATCAAGGTACCTGCTGTATAATAAAATATCAGAATTAAAATCACTCTTGAAGAGATGTTCACACTCCCACCCCAACATGACAAGGTTAGCATAAACAGCGCACAGGCCGCTCCCATAGCAACCCCTGACACTTGTTGATAGTATTGCCCTTCAAAATAAATTGAATTGTATTCCAAAATAAGGGCCATCATTTCACAAATAAGTTTAACCTTGCCATCAGTGAGGTTGGAACTAGAATACACAATTTCCTCAAAGTAATTTAAACCTTCGGTTTTAGGTATGCTGGTAAAGAGGTCCTGGACGTCAATGGTAAAGAAGAGATCTGGTCCCCCGACATTACATTCCTCACCATTGACATTACAAAGTTGGGGGAAAAAAACCCTTTTTCCATTAAAGTTGGTAAAAGTATTAAACACATTTTAGGTCATCCTGTAATTACAACAAAAAATGAGAACAAAGGAACAAAGGCATGTGGAATGTGCGGTCAATGCAAGTTTATAATACAGGAATCCTCAGTCATATTATGTGGTTGAGCTGTAGGGAAACACACTAGCAGTTGAAATTAAATGCAACCAACCCCCCCGGGTCTTAATGACCATATATCCATAAACCCATTTAGTTAAAAAAGCAAAGAAATTATAGTTTTGCACCTTAGAGTAATGTAGTAGAATAGGTGGTTGAGTTGTATTTTAGGGCTGGTGTTCAGGTTTATAAGCATTGCATTTTACTTTGAATGAATTATCTATTTTGAACTAAGTGATTTATGAGATACGTACATCACAAATTGAAATGTATTAAACTGTTTTTTTATGTAGTTGTAATTTAAATTGCTTTATAGGTTTGTTGTAATTAAAGGGAGGGTATGTACCTCTAAACACTTTGAAAATATTTGGGGCCTTTTTAGGGGGCAAAGAGCATTTAAATGAATGAATTTTAGTTGCTTTTATTCACTTGAAAAAGCCTTGCACTTGAGCAGGGTTAAAGCGCTTGTGTATGAAGACTTACTATAATAAATCAATTAATTGTTAGCCATCCTCTGTGTGCCTAGACCATTTTAACTATAGTTAGAGAGTTAGAGTTTTTCTACAATCAGTGTGAAATCTTTCTTACAATGTCATTTTCATAATTCCTGTGTGGGAAATTCTGTGGTATATTCAAATCAGTTATTCAGTACAAACATGTTTTAAATCATTTTATTTTATTTATTAAATCTTTTACTACCTTTTATTGTGATTGGCTATTTAGAAAGTACTTTTAGTAACCTCAGAGTATTTATGCTTATTCGGATAACACCAAGGCCACTCTAAAAAGCCTTACTACTTGGATTGCATGCTGCCATTTAAATCAATATTTATTTTACCCAATGTAATTGACCACCCCTTTTGAATGGTATTGTGGCATTTGACTGGGGGCAGCCATTACCTTGTAATTTGGGAAAGAGGACATAGCAGGTAAATCTGTGCCTATCTTTCCCAAGATTGTATCTGTGAATATCAAATATTTAAGAGTGAGTGTATCAAATACCTAGAAGTGCGACACAGTGCTCTGCAGTGATTAGTGTGAAGACTCATTTGCGGACCTGAAGTAAAGCATATAGTCCAGTCCCAGGTTTGGAGCCTGTTCCTGGGGTACTCTTAGGGGAAATTGTGTATATCTATCCCTGGTTTCGGTGACAATCCTTAATTAACAGGAGACGGTGGATCAAGGCTCCTTAGTCTGACCCAGGTTTAAGTGGGGGTCATCACAGAAACATTCAATACACTTGATTTACCACTTCTTGAAAAGTATGAATATACATGTCAACCACCTTAGGGACAGATTGATGCATTACCTCTAATGGTACAACTTTATGTATTGCTCTCTAATAATGGATGAGATTTATGTCACACTTCCAAAATCTGCAAACTTTTATATCACTCATCCCAATCCTGATGGTGTGAATTTATACAAACTCAAAATTAAGCTGCAGTTATTCATAAAATTCTATGGCAACAGGTGTTGTTCGGTTTATGAGGTATAAATATGGTTATGTGGGCAATTAGAATGTAAGCTAATGAGGAACTCTATGTTGATAAGTGCCACCTCAGTAACAGAGAGGTACATTAATAAAAGAGAGGTTCAAGATGTACATGGACATCATAGTCCTTTTAAACTGAGGTGAAATGGGAAGGAAAAAGGGGTGAAGAAAGTATCTGATGGAGACTAAAATCACATGGCACAACAAAAATAAATTGGGGAAATAGAAACAAGGGATAATCAAAAAAGTTGCTTGAAATGGTAGGAAGGAAGAAGATGAGGAGGAGAAGTAAAAAGGACTGTAAGGTGTTGCTATGCAGTATCAGATGTCTGGGAAAAAGATGGAGGAATTACAGGTCATGCTAGAATATGATTTGTGCAGTGGAAAGGAAAGACCGCAATATGATACATTCATGCAAGTGCATCTTCAGGAGTAGAAGTAAGTCAATGGGTGGAAATGTAATAGTTTATATAATAGAAAGGAGAAGAGTCTGAGGTGCTAGAGAATGAAGAGAGCATGGGGAACATGCAGAATGTCACAGCTAAACAGACTAAGCACAGTGGCAGTGCAACAGCAGGATGCATGGATAAAAGTGGTGGACACTTACCATCTACTCCTATCTATGGGTATCAGCTGAAAAGGACAGCCTATCTAGATTGTCTGGTTCATGAGCTGGATGGAGAAAAATAGGGTATTGGTAATGATGAGAGATTTCAATCTTCTGGATGTACGCTTGATGCCTTTTTTGTCTAGGGTAGAAAAGATAAGAGTGCAGACAAAGGCCCTGGAACATAAATTGTTCAATTGGTACAAGAAAGCACAAGGTAAAATAACATTCTAGAGTCAGTCCTTACCAAGTTAGGTGAATTTCATAATATAGAGGAGAGATCTATGGGGAAGAAACCTTGGACTGAGTAATGGTTTACTTTACTGAAATCTTTATGAACTCTGCTTGAATACTAAACTCTAATCACACAATTTATATTCTATCCCATTCTAATCAAAATGACACTCAGCAAGGCTTCCCCTTAGACCTGTGCACATTTAATTTATATATGCAACCTCTTCTTAAATCATTCTCTGTACTTATATTTCCTGTGTTCACAAGAACTGTAATACCATAAAGATTTCTGTCAGCTGTATTTGTCTCCATTCTCCTCATAGCTATACCACCAAATTGCTTGCACTAGTGAAATCTTCTCATCTTTATTTAATTGCAGTTTACATTTGCATAACACTATTTTATTTAAACTTCATGATGATTTCAAATTCATCAACTATTTTATTCTGCCGTAGATTAAAATAACTTCCAACTTAAAACATTTAAGTACAATTTCCTCAGAAAGTAATTAAAGTTAAAATCAATAGAACAGATGTGAATCTTGGGGTACTATTTAAAATAATTCAACTACATCTATATAAAATGCTTCAACATTTGATGTCACCAAAAATATCAATAATTATAATAATGTTTTTTTCCCCACAATTTTCTTTTATAAATTCTTCTTGTCAGTCACTACCAAGATGTTTGAAATTCATGTGATGGGTGGAATCTGTGTTTCATATTACAAAATTTTTGCTGATAAAAATTAAAGTTTCCTAAATTTACATAGCTTTCTACTGGTACTATCTAATATCAAGAACTTATAAACTTCTACGGAATTAATGTCATCCCATTGATATTATAATATGACATTCCATTTAGCATAAGCTATAGTTAACATGTATAGTACCTCTTCAGTGCAATCTTTTATTTTTACCTTTTCTATCAACTTCTGTTTTCTAAGGTTAATATTTATAAATTACTATTAAACATAATTCAACTTTCAGAGTATTCTTAATAAGCTTGATCTGTTTCACATTATACATTTCATTTATCCCTTAATTTTGAATCCTGGTATATTGACTGAGGGCTGGATTGTATCCTCTTCAGACTTTTACCTCCTTAATTTCTAAACTGTTGCTGAACTGACTTATCAAAAAGTCTGCATCAACATCTCAAATATGGGAATACTAGAACTTATCTAAGCACATGACTGATGCCTTACTCAGATTTCATTTCGACCTCTCCCCAAATGAAATTTTAAATTTGTACTACTGCATAAATCCAAATATCTTAATGTCATTACTTTCCAAACCATGGAGTAAAAAGGGCATACAGATGCACCATTTAGTAAAAGAAAGACACACACAAACTAGAGTCTTTACTATGTAACACATTAAAAGTACTGAATTGGATGCCCTTCGGACATATGCAAATGATCCTTTAAGAACATGCCAGTGCTTCAGCAACATGACATTTGAATGCCCATAACATGCCTACAGCTAGGGAGTCCTGGCTCTATTGGCTTGTTTGCACCAGTAAAGACTTAATAAAAGTAAAAATTATAGGCATTCGAAAGCTATGTAGCAGAAACACTGATATGTCTTTACGTTACCATTTGTATATATTCCATGGGGTCCTACTACAGGACATTTAAGGTATTACACAGTGGTGACTGTAGCTTGATAGGGTCTTTCTTTTAGATTTTACCAAATGGTATGTCTGGATGACCTTTTACCCCTTGTAATGGATGTTATTTAGGACATTTTGTAATCACCTTAATTGTAATGGGTTTCAGGCCTATTTTTAAATTTTTAAATCTAGTGGTTTCAAATCATGGGCAAACTACACTGCATTGATAAGCATAGAAATAGGTAATTCAGAAGCTGTATAACTTAAACACTGGAAAGACCTTAAAGGGTCATTTACATATATCCAATGAAGTTTGGATTTCATTACTGCAAGACAAAGTTATTATCTTCCAAACGTTTTGAGTTATTTTATAAATAAGTCTATCATAATATATTTCATTGCTTGGTTAATACCTTCCTAAACATCCTTCTTTCTTAACTTTCATTCACATTGTCCTAAAAATACAGATGCTTTAATCACTCCTTAATTTTCCCTCACTTTCATAACAAATGGTAATATATTAACAAGAAAATATCACTTAACACTATAACAGCTAAGCTGTCTTCTCAGTAAACTATTATAAACTATTGCCTAGAGAAAACTGATGGGGACAATTTAAAGTTCCACAGCACATTGGTCAAGTCATTAGAAATGTTTGTCACATTAGTGGACTTCCCTTTATGAGGTTTCTATTCTAAAATTCTCTTTGCCTCTTCAAAATATTTAAAGGCTTACAAGCTTTCTCAAAGCTATGAAAATTGCTTTACAGCCTATGAAAATTGCTTTACAGACTGCAGACTTTTACTTTGTTTGCTACCTGAAAGGCCATGGGATTCATAAACACAGTGCAAAAGATGCATAATTGCATCACATACCTGTGTACACCACCATAACACCACACAGTGATGATGCATAATTGAATCACATACCTGCGTACACCACCATAACACCACACAATGATGATGCATAATTGCATCACATACCTGCATACACCACCATAACACCACACAGTGATGATGCATAATTGCATCATGTACCGGTGTACACCACATAACACCACACAATGATTCATAAAGCTATTTAATGCATTAGGTATGACACTGGAGCAATGATCATTACCTTGGTATGTTAATGAGGCAGTCTGTTGCTGTGTAAGGTCCTACTGGTGGTAGCTTAACAGCATGAGCAAGTATAGGAAAGTAATATGCAGTCATAATGGCAGGACTGTTTGCCATATGGAGTTTTGTTGACAGTGGAATTTCTCCTGTCATGCAAAAGGGTACACTATTTACTTTATTTATTTACTTTTTTATTCTTTGCCACTACTGCAGTTCAGCTCTGTAAGCTGAAGAACATTATTAGAAGTGAAGGGGATCACTGTTGTCACAAGCACTGCACTATCTGTAGGTTTATGGTACCACACCTAGAGGTCATCCCAGTGGGCTTACCCTGTATACAGGTGTACTGTTTATGGTTTATGTGTACTCATGGTAGGGCAGTTAAAAGTGTTATCCATGGGTAGAGTAAAATAGATACACAATGTAGTAAGACTGCTTAGAGCATATAACACTGCATATCCTCTCTAAAAGTCACCCAGGGCATTGGTATGCAGTTCTCTGATGTTGCATCCTTGCGGCATGGTGCACAATATTCATGAATTCAACCTGGAGTCTACCAGGTCTTACTTTCTGCATTTTGTCAACATTTCATGTTTTTGATACCATTCTAACTGTTATTATCTTTGCTGTAGTGTTTACTGTTTAAAATTATCATGTTTGTAGCAAACAGACATCTGTTCATGCAGCCTTTATCTTTATATCGTTACGTATTTTGTTGATTTTTCTTATATTCTTTTACATTGTAACATATGATAATATTTATGGTTTTCAATAAGGCTGACATTTTATATTGTTATTTTTTTTGTTTACAGACATTAAAATATTTAATAAACAGTTTCAACAGAAAGTAGATGCTGTAATGCTGTAAACTAAACCTTTATGGTAACAATTGTGTATCACTGCTGGTAAATAATCCTTGCTTCTTCAGTTCACCTTTTGAGATGAATGTTCTTCCTTTGTCCCTGTAAGATTTTATCAGGTACGCCAGTTTGTTCCTTCATCCGAAAAAAGAACAGGTAGTTCAAATGGAAATACAAATATGTGTGTGCGTGTGTGTGTGTGTGTGTGTGTGTGAAGGGGGGGGGTGTCTGCTTGTCTTTGTATCAATCTGTGTAGTTTATAGAGTGTACTAGAAAATGAAAGAGGGATGGAATATGTTTAATACAAACTTGCCTCACAATTTTATGTAGCAGAGATACTATTTAATCTCATATTTTCTTGTATCGTCATTATAGAAAAACAGTCACTCCCCTTGCAAAGACATTTTGCCAGAGTATTTCTTCATAAGCAAGGTTACATCAGGGCCATATTCCTTAACACTTTTTAAAACAAGTTTATTAGTCATTGGAAGATAGTTTGTGAAATGGCACCCTGTCATGATGATAAATCTGAAATGTCCATGTACTCTTTCTGCTGTTCTATTCATTCCTAACTTAGTAATATAATTCTTCTTCAAAATGCAGCAGAGTTAAATATAAAAACAGAGAAGCTCTGTGGAACACAGCATTCATTTCACAGTACACGCAAGGTGTTTCTAAGTGAAGCCCTTTGCAAAATACACAGAGCTCTGGAGTGTGTAGTGCTTTCAAAAGCATTGTTTCTTTTCCAGAAACAGCACTTCCACGCAAAATGATCAAGAAACACTATGGAAGGCAACATATGGTACATCAGAAAATAAAAAGATATACTAGTATAAATGGTTGTTGTCAATGCTAACAATATGAAATTCTGTCCAAGCAATGAAAATAAGACATTCCCCTGGATTCATTAAACTCCATGCAGGAATAGTGTTATTCCTGCATGGAGCGGATCATGCCCATGTAGAACAGCAGCACTCCTTGCATATTAATGAAGGTGCACTGCTGTATTCTCCACACGGACATGATCCATGTACGTGCACTCTACAATTGCCATACGGCAATCCCAGAGCAAGGGTATAGTGTCCACACACATTCTTATCATAACATAACAGCATCTGCGGACATAATTACAGTAAAAACACACAAAAGCATAGCCTCCCACAATGGTCCAGCACAGATAATGTCCAGAATGGTATGCCAGTATACATGCTGGCATACCAAATAAGTAAGCATGCTCCTGAGAGGAACATTTAAACCAATTCTCCCATGTATGATGTAGTTTTCTAGATGTCCTGCCCTAACATGCAGAAAGCAATGTGCATATCCCTACAGTAAATAAAAATAAAACACAGGTTTATTTTATTTTTTTCCCTCCCCAATAAAGTTTAAGTGTAGCCGACCAGGTGTGCTCATCGCCCAAGCTGTGTATAGCATAGCTGAAACATCTGAAGGAGCTAAATAGAAACATACAGCCAAAACAGACAAAATGAAATAGTGTAGTGGTTAGAACGTTCACCTAGCATGCAGTCATTCACCGTTCAAGCCCCAATGCAGTCTATTAATTTTATTTGTGAAAACAGCAGCAAAAGTATCTTTTTTATAAATATGTAGTGAATAATATGTTTGTTAACCAGGGTAGTGTAGAAGGTCCAAATGTAAGGTGTTAGTGTAGTACAGATGTGAACCCCATTTAAACACAAGTGTCCCATACAGTATAGCCACAAAATAATATAATGTAATGAAAGCACATAGGGGAATATTAAGGAAGGCAAACATACATATCATAAGATGTCATTAAGAAGAAATCAACCTCACAATCCTGATAGTCCATAAAATGAAAGCTGAACAATGCTACATTGTGCTCAGCTATGCTTAGCCTGAGTAAGCATTGCTTAAATTTGTGTGCTTAGCAATAATTAGCATAGCTAAACAGATTTGAGCACTGGTAAACAGTGCTTAGCATCAACCCCTTTAAGCAATGCCTATCTGTGCTAAGTGGGTTTATCTGTCACTTAGCTTAGCTCAGCATATTCAAAACCATCCAATCACAGCAAAGTGCAGGAAATCAGCCCTATTTAAACCTTGAAGGTGGAAATACAGCCCATAACCAGTTGTAGCTCATGACTGCAGGCACTATGGCTGGTGTTGGTGAAGGTGTGTGCTTTCGGGTGCAGCGCTGGGGAATTCAGGATTCCAGAGTCATGGCTGGACTCCTAGTACAAAACCATGAAGGCAGACTGCTGCAGGACCAGTACCCAGGCTCCCAATACAAAATGGAGGCCTGGGACCATCTCGCACATGACCTCAACAGTGCCACTGGCATCCCTCAGACTGGTGAGCAGGTCTGGCACCACTTTGCTGACTTGAGGTGTAGGAAAAGGGAGCTCTTGAACACGTGGATCCAAGATGCACAGGCAAGGAATGTTCCAGGTGTGTAAGTATCAGTATCAATAAGTGTTTTCCAAAGTCCAGCCTGTGTATGTGATGGATAGGTATGCATAAATGTTTCTCTATATCCTGTACAGCTGCAGAAGAGAGGGCCACAAACATGGATGCCCATGCCAACAGGCTGCTAAGGCTGCCATTGTGAGGCTGGTGAGTACAAATCTAGCTTGTAATATTCATGACAAATAAATAGAAAGGAGTAGAATGTCACCTGTCAGTATTTAAAAATGGGTATGGTTTGTAATGAATAAATGAGACATTACCAGAGTAATAGTGATGTACATGGTATAAATATCAATAAAAGTGCCAGTATCTGTCAGTAAAAGTCAAAACCCTGGACTGGTCGTGTTTACTTTGGTATGTGGTGGTATGAATCAAAATGTGTACAGTTTCTGCACAGCAACTATAGACCTGAAAGCATTAAATACTCAAGGCTCATCTGACAAATATTGTGTAGTTGTAAAACAGGAGATTAACTATATGAAATGTTCTATGCACCAAGATCTGATACCTGAATAGTAATATTGTGTTATCCAGTGTTTTTCAGACTGTCCTATGTCAAAGTATGAATACACAGTATAAGAACTATCTACCATGCATGAATGTCAGAATTACAAGGTTAGAGTATACAGTCAAGAGATTATTAGGCAGAAAACAGTCAAACAAGCAACAACAGTTTCTCAATAGCTCATTCTGATGAAACACAAGCGTTGTACTATTTTATGCATAAACAGGCACGGTTCGAAACCAGGGAGTGGTAGTAAGCTGTATGTATATTTTCAGCCAGGAATGTGTGAATATGTGTAGAAACAGTCAGGTAGTGTTAAGAGTAATTTTCTCCACAGGTCTACCAGGTACAATGAGGTATAAATTAGCTTTAAGAAAGCGTAATTATACACTCTGTACAAAACCCACTGTCCAAGCCCAAGGCTGCAAATGACTGCAAGGTAAGTACATATACAAAGTAGTGTCCTCCAAGAAATGTCCCTCAAGTGTCACACTGTCACTGTCACCCACACTCAGGGTGACTGATAGAAATTAAGGCAGAGTATAGCAGTAACACACACACACACACACACACACACACACACACACACACACACACACACACACACACACACACACACACACACACACAGTATGAGTACACATATGTAACCTTGACTATGTAAATATGGATAGACGCAGTCAGGTAGTGTTAACAGTAATTTCCTCCACAGGTCTGCCAGGTAAGAAAAGGTATAAATTAGCTGTAAGAAGGCTGTAATTATACACTGTGTACAAACATACCACTGCCCAACCAAAGGCAATAGGTGGATGTAAAGTGAGGTAATACCTAGAGAGTAATGATTAGAGCAATGATCATTAAACTTGTGAGCAACTGAAGCCTGTACAGTTGTTACTCTCCCTCTCCCCCACCCTATCTGCACCAATAATTCTAAACACATAAATCAATGGGTATGTTTTTCACCAAACCTACTGTTGGGACATGTGTCATGTTGTTCTACAAATATTTAAAGATTTGACTATTAAAGTTCCTGTTCAAATACTATCATTGGTGGCCTGTTGCTATCACTGTAACCTGCATGATGTCATAATGCTCACTGTGGTTCCAAATATGCATGTGTTCTGTTTGCTATGCAACTGTTCCAAATCTGTTGTTTTGGGTTAATGGGAATACCTATGCATGCTGTTATAACTAATCCTGGAATGTGTTTTTCATGATTAACCAACATATGTTATAAAACTGCAACACCATAGCATATCTGGGCAGGCTGATCTGAGCAGATCCACCTGTCCCACCTCAACTGGCCATGGCACCGGGCCCCAGCACATCTGGGAACCAACCTGGGACCTTCTCATCTGCTGATCCTGCACCACCTTCAGGTGGAACTGACTCAGCGGATAGGACCCATTCCCACTCGGGAGCTGGCATGGACAGGACAATATCACCCATTGTCAGGTCCGGGGATTGGTGAGTAGCGAGCTTCGAAAGGAATTTGGAGATCTGCTACAGCAGCTTGAGGGCCACATGGCACATCTTGAGGATCAGCCTGCCCCTTCTGCTCATCCCCCAGTACAGCCACCTTTAGGGCCGTAAAGGAGCAGTGGTGACTGCCCATGGGTGGGGACCTTAGTCCCACTGTATCCATGTGGGGGCTTGTGGGTGTCTGATTCCCAACCAACCTCCTCATCCAAGATTTTTACCCCCCACATGTGTCATATACTGCCCCAGTCTGCTGTCTTGTCTGTCCTGTCTGTCTTCCTACTCAACCTACCTCCTCAAATATACCTGCTATCCTTTCCCAACATCCTACTCTCACCTATGAGAAAAAAAGGGCAATCTGTTCCCACAATCACCCCATACATAGCTATCCATTTCACACACGTGTCCACTGGACAAATATAATCTGATATATTTGGCTTAACAACACATTACTGGTGTCCTCATTCCTCTCTCAGGGGTTTGAATCTCCAAATTCACTTCCAAATTCTGTACAAATGCACAGCTGTTGCTGTATCAGAAATGGACAGCTATGGACCTTCCCTACACCCATCCAGCACATCCCTAGCTATCTGTCACATTGTTTTTCCCTATGCATGCCCCCTTTTTCACCACTTTCCTATCACCCTTTTTTCTTTTCTATTAAAGAAAGTAGTGTGGGGGTAAGCGGGGGTAACCTGCAGTAAGCAGCAGTAAGCGGGACTAAGTGAGTTTGTGTGATGCTAAGCAATGCCAACAAAAATTAAGCAGTTTCCCATTTAACCGTAAGTTGGCATCGCTTACCATCACTCAAACCCATGCAAACCCACTAGCAACTGCCTTAATCACCATGTCTCCATCAGCCACTGTTCTGCTCAGCAACAAAATAATCAGCACTGCCAAAGCTTGGACCCATGACCCTGTACACCATATGCAGAGAAGTTTATCACTACATCATCTGAGATGTAATAATGAATGCTGTTTTTTTTTTTAAATATGTCATTCAGTACAGGTATAGAATAGTAGAGAATGAACACTGTGGAATCAGTCATGTTTAGTATATATAAATATACACATATAGATGTGTATGGTGATAGATAAATATTAAAAAGTATATGCATCAGATATATGGAGCTATACATATAAAACAAATATGCATAGAATATTGTTATATAAACATGTATAGATATCAAAAAAGGAATATATATATATATAGTTATATCTAAAAGATATATATATATATATATATATATATATATATATATATATATATATATATATATTTGTTTTAGATATAACTATATATATATATATATATATATATATATATAAACGAAACCCCAAAATACCGAAGCCACATAACCAACAGTACAAACTCATACACTGCACACACCACAATCAACAAACAAAACACATTCCTACACAACACAAGCACACCAAAATCCCTACAAACCCACACTAAACCTCACATACACAACTACCTACAACCCTAACCCAAACCCTAACCCTAAGGTCCATCACTACGTGACACTTACCTGACCTGCTCCTACCCTAACTCACTTATCCCGCCCCAACCCAAACAGAATCACTACCGCACACTTACCTGACCCTTCCCTAACCCTAACTCACTTAACCCACCCCTATCCCCACAGACCTAATGTCATACTTATATATATATATATACAGCTGATAGAACAGCAGAAGCTGGAGCAGCATACAAAGTCAGATAGAAAAAGACCCTCAACACTTACATCTACTCCCCCCTACACAGGCCAAATACATTCACAATACAATGTTAGACAGTCCTGACAGTCTGTAAATAATTGCCAGAAATACACAGTCCTCTCAACTGTATATAGTCCCACAGAACAACCAGGCTTCATCCTCATATATAAGGCCTTCTATACGTAACATATCTGGCAGTCTGATACATCACTGGGATGATATCTGGAATGAAGTCCCTATATAATGATATACTACACCTATACACCTCTTACAGCATGACATCTGGACAAAGCCTGACATATTTGAGGGCAGAGGCCGAAACACAGCATCATTATTGACATATTGCTGTCATAAACTGGGAAAGTTGCTGGTGTAACAGGATTGTTGTAACATATCTATTTTGAGGGATATGAAGTCAGAAACACACATGGATGTTGCCATTTACTGACTGCAATCCTCAGAGTATGCTACTGAATTTCCAAGGCCAAAAAATGTGTGAGTAACACACAAAATATAAGACTCCAAACTCAGGCCAGTCTGTGGATAACCCTCCATTTGGAAGTTATGCCAACCACATAACAATATCAGACTTAAATTCATGCAGAGCAGTCATATCCACACAATCTCTGACAAACTAGCACTAGTTCAACTGTATAACAGCAATACTTGCATTCTGTCTTTATGTCTGGAACATTCTGCCCCAGTTTGTTGGGCTGTCTCCACAGTGTTTGTCATACGAGGTATTCCCAACTACACTCTGTGATGCTGTTTGTCACACACACCTCCATGAAGTACTCCTCCCAGGCAAGGAGGAGGGACAATGCCCAACCTCTTTCTCAGTATATTCCCCTGTACTTCCTCATGTCACCACCACATCTCCTTGCCCTTCTTCCTCTGTGCAGATGTCACACCAAGCCCCGTTCTACTCATCTGCCTTACTAGTTTGGATGTAGTTACCCAGATATTTGCTAACTCTTCACTGCCACCCACTGCCTATCTTAACTCTTCTCTGAACTCAACCTCAAAATCACCCTTTCTCAGTATCCACCATTTGATCTGTGGTGCCACCCTCACACTCTTCCTGCCTCGACATCATCCGAAAGACCAACCTTCCATGCCGCCTAACTACACTTTCCCCTGTCACCACTTTACAGTTACTAATCCCCTTCAAACATGCCCACTTGCATAGTAGATAATCACCTGTGTGCATCTTTCTCCACTCTTGTATGTCACCTTATGCCCCTCGGTCTTGTAATACTATGCATTCACCACACCCATGTCCAACATCTGTTGCAAACTCCATCACCATCTCACCTTCTGCATTCCTTTGCTTAACACCATACTCACACATAATTTCTGCATCCTCTCTGTCCCCTTCACCAACATGCCCATTGGAATCTGTTCCAATCACCAATCACTCACCCTTGGGTACAGGGATCACCACTTCATCCAACCACACCAAAGTACATCTGTCTCATCCATCACACATGCAATTAGAGGAGAACATGCACTAACAACTGTCAACATTACACCATAATTTCCCACCCTCCTGAACATCACTCTACACAACACTCATTACCTCCACAAACACTCCTGGCATAATGTTCCTTCAGGTGAACCCCTACACCATTTCTCCTCCCATACACACCATGATAGAACAATTTGTACCCAACTCTGATACACACAGTTATACACCCATTCCATCTGGCACACACAATATATCCACCTTTCCTCTGTCCAGCATATCAGCTAGCTCTGTCCCCATACCAGTCATACTCACAACATTAACAGTTCCTACCCTCACTACCATGCACCTAGCCTTTCACCTCTTTGCCTGCCATATGAGGATCAGACATACTCCAGGTTATGTCTGTGAATGCAAAGGCTACTGCACTATCAAATGACATATGTGTGTTGCAGCAATATGAAGAAAAAGTCACTAATTGTGGCCCATAGCCCACTATGTATGTGTGTTGTCCTACAGATGTCCTGCCCTAACAAGTTACCATGACTGACTGAGCAGCAAGACTGTCATTACATTGTGCCATACTGACATAGAGCAGAAATGTATAGCAGATATTACCTGTGCATAGGTATGTATGGTTAGGTGTACCTGGCTGCCTCATAACAGCTGACATGGGATGCAAAATGTCAGGTGAATAAGCTGTACATGTTGCCCTCATGTGTAACCTTAGTTTCTGTGCATCCACCAGCTTTACACCTCTATAGCTACTGGTGGTGCCATTGCCCTGACACAGACATGGGTAGTATAATAAGCATGAGTATCACATTGAAATTGTAGAGGTGGCCAACTGTGTTCTGACCCTGTGTCCATGCCTACTACAAACAGATATATGACCACTCACATACCACTCACATAGCTGCATGGCATCAGCAAAACCATACTTGTAAAACCTGTCTCCACCAAAGTAGACAAAACCCCTTTGCTGGACAGCAGCAGTGCACATAGCACATACTGTGCTATACTAGTTGTACAGGGCAAAGTAGGAGCAGGCACCAACTGGGTGGCATGTCAACTTTTGTCTGAATGAGTATAATAGGTCACAGGTGGATTACTGTAAGGCTAACTATGAGAATAAATTGGACACATCCACTAAGGGCAATCACAGGACCATCTTTACATATGTCTGCAGTCTCAGAGGCACCAACCCAACCTACCCTATAATGGTGGCCAATCATAGCACATACACACACACCATAGCTACAGCCAACCTGCTGCAGACAGGTTTAGGGCAAACATCACCACCCTGGGTCACCATCAGTATAGGTGGACATGCACAGCACATGCACCCCTCCCCTCATCATCATGGATCAGGTATAAACTGCTTAATCAAAGTTGACAAAAGCAAGTTCCCTTGGGGCCTGATAACATTCCTGTCTGCATCCTACATGAACCCAGGCATATGCTTCCAGCTCCATTACACACTGTATTCAAGCAAACCCTGAGTACCATTGACATACCATCTGCACGGAACTCAGCCACTTTCATCCCTCTATACAAACGTGAATGATGAATGTTGGTTTATGCAACGTACTGGTCTTCATTGGGGGGAACATGACACATCAGGACCAGGAGTACAATGCATGTTCATACAGTGCTGCCAGGTACAGGGGTATGATGTGTTTGTAGGTGGTGGCTAATGATAGCCCATATGCATGTGCTGACTTTGTAAATAACTCTGGGCAATGTCTGAGGTCCTGTGATGTGTTTCTCTGTGTATGTCCTCCAGATACCATGCAGCAGCAAACGCCTTACACTGATGCAGAGACAGCAGCCATCACAGAAGCTGTAATCATAAAGTATGCCATCCTTTTTGGCTGTAGCCAACAAAATCTGCAGTAGCCAACTGCCCTGTCAGATGAGATTGTCCAAGAGTAAATGAGTTGGGCCACCATGGATGCACATATGATCAGGTCAGGCATAGAGCAGCTGACCTGATATGTTGTGCCTGGCAAAGGGCTGCTGCTGTACTGAGGGACTTTACTGCTACCAGTGGGGGGCCAGCTATACAGGCCCCATTTAGGCAACAGAAGGCCCCACACAAGCTCAAACATGAGAAACAGCAGTTGTGTAGGTGGGTGGCACCCAGGCAACAGGCGAGTAGCATCCAGGTAAGGTCAAAGTGTACATCAATGAAATGAGTTAGCATGTAAACTGTCTTCTACAGAGTCTCTAGATGCATATGTCAGTGTAAAATGGATTAGTTGGTGGGGTGTAGTAATGCACACAAGTGCACATCTATGGTGAAGGACAGCAAATTGTGTAATATTATAGTGTGTACTGTATCTATGCAGAAACATAGTGTTCATCTTGTACCAATGCCTAATGTGAATCTGCTGACAATACCTCTCCCTCACAACTACATAGGTCCCTCTAGTCTGCACATGGGACAGCAGCCTGAACCCAATAAGTAAGGGGTTTCCTTGTAGTGGCTCACAAATATCTCAGGCATGCTAACGTTATTGCATGTGACCATGCACACAACTGTTATACTCAGCCATTTGGCAATATCTGCATGTTCACTTGTGGTGGTGTTTACTGCATTGCATCATGGTGGTCATGACAGGGGCCTCTTTGCAGGCGATTTCACATATCTGTAGCATACCTCACAATCTGTCAATGCAGGACACCTGGACAAAGATGGATAACATGGGGGGACAAAGGCCCAAAACTAGGGTCATATTGTAGAAATTAGTGGTATAAAGTGCATATTAATGGTGTACACACTTGTTAGAATGCCAGGTATGTGTGATATACAAATATGAGAACACAATAGACAAGTTCAGAATACTGCCAACCTTTCATGTGACCTATGACCGGTACAATTCAATTGTAAAGCAAACAAATCTTTTAGGGGAACAATAATGACACATAACAATAGTACAACAACCTAGATGAATATGTGTGCTCAGGATGAAGCTAGTACTGTGTTGGGGCAGATTTCAACATAACTACAGCAGTACATCTTATTGGGTACACAACAGCTATCAATTAGAGAGACTTTTTGATTACCAGCAACTAACGGTCAGCTGTCCTACGAGGATTTTCTTAACATATACCCAGTTGCCTGCTACAGCAACAGCCATGTTTCACAAAGAGCTGATGAAGCTGCTAAGAGACCACATGTTTGAGATGTATCAGCCTGGAGAAGGGTACCCAACCATTTCCACAGCATTGCACAGACCATGGAACACAGTGCAGACAGTCATCAAAAGGTGGTGAAAATATGGGGCTACAGTGACATTGCAAAGGAGTGAACATCCCACCAAAGTCTATGAGAATACAAGACCAAAACTGGCCAGGGAGGCTTCCAGGAGCCCTACAGCAACAGTGAAGGAGTAGTAGGAATTGCCAGGAAGTACTGGTTGTGTACTACATGTCACAACCTTCCATGGTCTCCATATGTCCTGCCTATAGGTTAGGGCTGGAAGGTGGCAGAAGTTCCTCACACCAAACAATATCCAGGCCTGGTGAAAGCCTGACAAAAATGCATCAGGTGTCCAAAAATCAAGTTGGAAAATGTGTTATGGTAATATGGGACCATGGTTGTACTCATTGGCCACAATTCTGACAGGTGTGTTTGGCACAATATCACCACTGCACATCACAACAATACCACCCCATGGTGAGGCATGGGGATGGTATTGTCCTGCTTTGGGGTTGCTGTTCACAAGTGGAAGTGGGGCTTTAGCCAAGTTAGAGGGGATTATCAAAGGGCTCAAACAGATGCCATATGCTGCCTGGTTAAAGAAACTCCATCTCTACTCAGTGGCACACCGCCTGCTCAGAGGCGATCTGTACCTGACGTATAAAGCCATGTCCAACCCAGAATTAATGGACATGCTGCACCTCAGAAAATCCAAATCCCATCGAGCTACGTGCTTGAGAGACTTGAACCTCAGCACTGAAATAAATAGGACATGCTGGATGGACAGATTCATAACCCAGAGGCTCCCTTCACTCTGGAATAAAATCCCAGTCCAGGTTAGGCAGAGTCCCTCATTGACTCTCTTCAAGAGGAATCTTGATGAGTGGATGGGAGATAGTAAGTTTACCCCGGGTATCACTTCTGTGTCACTGTTAGACAGAGGCACAGTATACTAACCTCGAAAAAGGGCATAGCAAAATTCATTTAAAATGGGTGGCAAAAGCCAAACACACTCTGGCTAGGCTTATAAATGCCCTAGGGCAGATAGTCTAGTATGAACCTATGAACCTATGAACCTATGACCAGTTCCAAACACTGTTCCCTTGTGACTCCAAAACATTCTGGTGTCTGCAATATAGCTGTGGATAGTGAGGAATTCCACCTTTCCACACAACAATGGCCCAAACCATACATCCATATCAACAAAAGGATGGCTTCACCAGAACACATGCAATGTTCTGCACTGGCCGAGTCAGAGCCCACACCTACGTCCAATAGAATATATGCAGGGTGACCTGAAGAGGGCAGTGCACAGGGGATGCCCTTGCAATCTGACATTGTTGGAGGTGTTTTGCAAGGGAGAGTGTGCAAACATTGTCAAGTCAAAATGTGCCATGCTGATAGACACCTTCTCAAGAGGACTGCATGCTGTGATTAAATCAGAGGTTGGTTTAACAGAGTATTACATTAAGGGTGTGCACACTCATGCAACCAGCCTATTGTACCTATTTTGGTTACCAGATGTTACCTGTAAGTGATGTGTATGTTCTTCATTTGGATTGCACAGGTCTTATGTCATATGAAATGATGGCAATGTTATGACCTGATTTGAGGTCGCATGTGATATATCACGAAAATCTGGTATGTTAACTGGTGTGTGTACACTTACCATAGCCACTGTAAACTTGGGAAGTTGTTTGAGTAACCGGCTTTGTTTTATAATATATGTACTGCAGGTTATGCAGTCTGCACATCCAATTAGGACATTACTTAGTGGCACCAATCCACAGGCCAACACAGAAATGGATCAGTCAAACAAAGGAGTTGTGAGGATCAGACCAAACATGTGATCCACAGATGTAGACATTCAGCAAAACCCTATACAGTTAAGAGGTATGTTATGTAGGGGTTGCCACAGTGCTATACAGGTGAACAGCAATAATTTACATGGGTGCAGTATGTACTAGGTGAAAGTCCATCACCTACTAACACCACTCACATATCCCAGAGGTGTATATTAGTAGTAACAGTAATTGGAAAGGGCTGCACTGCATGATGCTGAGGGTCCATCCAGAGTGTGAATGTTATTGTCTGACTGTGTTGTGAATGCTCCCAGTCAGACAATGTGAGATCTGTGTAATGCCTTTGAGGCACCTCACCTGTCTGTGTGTGTCTGTGTGGATGTGTACCAGCAAACTTTATAGTGCCAGTAGTGATTTACATATGTTATTTTCCCTCACAGGTGGACATGGTGGCTGCAGTCCTCCCCACTCTGATACTGATGTCAGTGTTTCTTCAGAATCTGACCATGATGATACTCTTATTGAGGCACAGATGGGGTTGTCAGGGGCTGATACTGTGCCATCAGTTGGCATCCCACTATTGTCATACCCATCCCCAAACACAGTCACAATGGCCACACATACCCCTTCACTAGTGGCCACAGATAATGGACAATTGGTGGGTGGTGGCATGGAACAGGCTACTGTGGTGACTATAGTAAGTGAGGGTGCAAGCACTAGTCATAGACAGAGTGTTGGTGAGGTTCCACACAGGCAGATGGGCAGGGCTGCTCAGAGGAAGATTGCAGCTCATCATGCTCCTCTTGCAAGTGTCATGGCAGCAGTCACCAGACACATGTTTCAGGCTGTCATGGGGGCACAGGCACATAATGAACATCATAACAGATGTATACACAGGGTTGTAGATGAGCACGTCCCTGGTGTCCGTGGCAATATGAACTCACTGCAGACATCTGTGAGCATACTGGGGTCATGGATAGATGGTGTGGGGAGACCTTGGCACTCCTCGACTGTGGAATATATGTACCTGAGCATTTGGAAGACACTGGCCAGCAGCCATGCGGCTGTAGGGCAGCACCACGATCAGCTGAGGGTCTACGTGGCCATGCACAAACACATTCCCATGCTGGCAGTACCACCAGCACTACTGAATGGGGTGTGATATCCACACCACAATGCAGTAGGGCAAAAGCACATGATCCTGGCCAGTTCCAACACAGATGCAGATCCAGCAGGCAGCAGTCCCCCATGGGTTGTAGTACTGCCTCTGGACTTGGCCCTGGTCATACCGGTGATACCCTTGGTAGGCCCAGTTCCAATGTCCTTGGCCAGAGATACTGAACTGTACACCCTGCCATGTACGGCCCACAGCTGTCCAAAATACCCCTGTTTAGCGTGCCCACATGGTGTGACTGTGTGCATACAAACACACACACATTATCATCAGAAAAGTCACCTCTATATACATACACACACACACTTACACACACACACACACACACACACACACACACACACACACACACACACACACACACACACAAAAAAAAACACCCCTGCACTGACCATTTAATGAACACTCCCCAAACACACACACATGATGTCAACCATGTGGCCCAGCCTAGGCTACTGGCAAACCCACACAACACCCTGTGCATTTGATGATGCCTGTGCCACATCCATGCCATCCATACCATCAATGCATGGACATGCTTATATGGGTCTGATGCACAGGGTGACTTTAGTACAGTGTAGCTATTTAATGCTATGTAATGTGTGTGTAACTTTTCGGCCATGATGCATTATTTGTGTTAGTAACACTAAGCTAATTTCACATGCTCTATTCTGTTTGTGTTCCAGATGTCTGTGTGTGGCCCTGCAGATATCACCAACAAGGGTGTGTAAGGGTAGCAACACATCGACCACGTCATTGTCAGGGTACAGCTGTATCTGCACACATTTCCCAGGTCTGTGTAACAGTTGTTGCATGTGTCTCACAGATTATAGGGCTGAGAGGTTGTATCTCAGTCTAGGGTGGTTGATATCAGCTGTAGTATAGTGGACAATGGTATGTGTGGTGGGTGGAACACAGCTCAGATTGCTAACGCCCTCAACCCCAGAGGATATTGTGTTGACCAAGCACACAGTGAATACTATTCACACACACACACACACACACACACACACACACACACACACACACACACACACACACACACACACACACACACACACACACACACACACACACACACACACACATACACAAACACATACACAGGATCACAGTTACCAGTATTGTGCTTGGAATCCCTACTCATCAAGTTGTGGTACCTCACTATTATGCAGTTATTGCAAGTGGCACAGGGCTACCAGTGTGATGAGTGTTACAAAGTACCTGTAAGGTGAATAACATCACGTGGCCTTGTGGGGTATAGCAATGGTGGCTGTACCGGGTGTGCGAGTACTCATAATAATGTTGCATACAAGTCTACACACTCACAACCATTGCTATACACACCAATGCGCGTGCACACACACACCCACACACACACACACACACACACACACACACACACACACACACACACACTTGCCAGTACTGACATTAGCAGACCAACCAATCTTGTTATTTGTACCATACTATTCCATACTGTTGCACAGGGCTTGTATAAGGCTGAAGAGTGTCTACAAATACCAATTCAGTTTATGTGAACAGTGGACCTCATACAGTAGACTTAGGAATGTGTACTGTGTGTACCATGGCATAAAATATGAATCCATGTCTATCCAATGGATGTCATTCGCACACAAACACACACACACACACACACACACACACACACACACACACACACACACACACACTAGATAATCTTCTCTAAAACACATTTGCCATGACTGGGAGTAGAACCCTTACCTACCTATTTATCGTTACTACATTGTTACACATTTATCTCAAGTGTCACAGAGATTATGGGGTGCCACTTGTCAAAAGCTATTTCTAAGGTGAAGGAAATCACCAGGCCTTGCAAACTATGACAATGGGGGATGTACTGGGTAAGAGAGGCCACAAAATACTGTAACCTCTACATATACACACTTACACACAATAGTACATGCACACACACACACACACACACACACACACACACACACACACACACACACACACACACACACACACACACGCACACACACACCACTTGCCAGGAATCATATTAGAACCCCTAGCTATGTGGTTATTGGTATTATAGTGTTATGCAGTTACCACACACACACCACAGAGCTTATAGGTTGTGGAGTGTCCCAAGGTACCTATATAGTGAATAACATCTAAAGGACTTATAAGGTATGGCAATGGTAGATGTACTAGGTGAGACGGGCCACCAACTACTTTCACTCACATGTTTACACACTCACAAACACTTTCAGACACACTAATGCACACACACACACACATTTGACAGTACTGAAATCCATGGGTTCAAAGAATCATAGGTGTGCATGTGCAAATGGCCATAGAGGCTTTACAAGGCTAGCCCATGGGAATACTCTGGCATCATGCCACCTGATGATACTCACCAGTGTGTCTACTGAGTAAAGTCACTGGAGTGATCCCCAGGGTTGGTATTCTATTCCCCATACACTCCTCCTGATTTCTTTTGAAGAGGGCCAGTGATGTGTTCAGCTTGACATGTATGTGGCATCTATTCCATGGTGTGGCCAGTTTCCGGGTTGTGAACCTGTCCCTCCAGCAGGTCGTGTTGATTGTGAGGATGGGGTTGATGTATTTGGGGCATGTTGTGTGGACAGACTGGTGTCCTCAGATGTAGCATTCCTGACAGGGTTGGGTCAGACATGGCTGTCTATGTCAGACAGAGATCACACCTAAGCAGCCAATATGAGACAGAGATTCATTGCAGTTGTTGGAGTCTGTCCATATGGGGCAAGTGTGTAGTACCTAAGATCCTCCTTGTGAGGTACATTTGCAGCCTCTCGTGTTATTGCTTGTGAACAGTGGAGACATGGCAAATGGGCCACAGTACACATTGATTGGCCTACTGCGAGGTGTGACCAGAGGAAACACTGTCCTTTTACTTCCTAGATTCAACACCCTGAGTCAGGAGAAGTGACACATGTAAGGATGTTCAGAAGACAGTAGCACTGTGGTGGTCACCATACAGCTCGCTGTCAACCTGTGGTCCCACTTCCATTATACCAACATCAGTGTTCAGTGGACTACCATCAATGTATTACTTTATGGGAACCATGTCGTACCCAAAGGGAATGGCGGCACATCATCTGGCATTGAGCTTATGTATAGGGTTCTGACAACAGTCATAGTTCTCAGAGAGGTCTTTGTGAAGTATGTCAACCTCACATGTGGGGGTAATAATAGCACCCACCTTATAGTCATTTGCAAACATTGTTAGCCAGGGCACCTTTGTATTGGGATTATCCTCAGAGGTGTGGATCCCAAACATGAGGGAACCCATGTCCACAACATGTGGGACTCCACTCATGACTGTTCAGCAGTCTGACATGCAGTCCACTGCTTTTCACACTGTGTAGTACCTAAGATCCTCCTTGTGAGGTACATTTGCAGCCTCTCGTGTTATTGCTTGTGTCCAGTGGAGACATGGCAAATGGGCCACAGTACACATTGATTGGCCTACTGCGGGGTGTGACCAGGGGAAACACTGTCCTTTTACTTCCTAGATTCAACACCCTGAGTCAGGATAAGTGACACATGTAAGGATGTTCAGAAGACAGTAGCACTGTGGTGGTCACCATACAGCTCGCTGTCAACCTGTGGTCCCACTTCCATTATACCAACATCAGTGTTCAGTGGACTACCATCAATGTATTACTTTATGGGAACCATGTCGTATCCAAAGGGGATGGCGGCACATCATCTGGCATTGAGCTTATGTATAGGGTTCTGACAACAGTCATAATTCTCAGAGAGGTCTTTGTGAAGTATGTCAACCTCACATGTGGGGGTAATAATAGCACCCACCTTATAGTCATTTGCAAACATTGTTAGCCAGGGCACCTTTGTATTGGGATTATCCTCAGAGGTGTGGATCCCAAACATGAGGGAACCCATGTCCACAACATGTGGGACTCCACTCATGACTGTTCAGCAGTCTGACATGCAGTCCACTGCTTTTCACACTGTGGGTTCTATCTTTGAGCCTGTTTGCAGGCCACCTACTGATGTAGGTGTGGCTGCCTACCTGACTGTGTTTATGTATGATTCCTGAGTGGGAAGTGATATCTAAGATTACATGGACAGCTTATCTTGTTATCTATTCCATAATGTCACATAGATATTGCACATGGCACAATGTTTATAGGGCTGCAGAGTGTCTTCAGGTCTCTCTACAGTGGATGGCAACTGTGGGCCTTGTAATGTGGACACTGGGACATGTACTGGGTGAGCAATAGGAAAAAGTAGCAAAACCCACCCCCCAATGGCATGACTGACACACACACACACACACACACACACACACACACACACACACACACACACACACACACACACACACACACACACACACACACACCATACCTCTCAACCTGGAAACATCAAAAATCTGGACAAGGCCCATGAAAAATAGGTACAAATCTGTACGCTGATCAACATAAAATTTGCATACATAATTAAACAACCCTGCCCACTCCAATGGAATTGTAGGATACAAACTCTGAAATGCAAACTGAAGAACGGAACCAAAATATAGCACCAGAGTCCCACTGCAGCCATTCAAATGTCCCATTATCTGGCTATTTCACCCCATTTACCATAAACACTAATGTGTGCATACTGCTTTACTTCTACAATGATCATTTGGATTTTATTTTTACACTTTACAATACTGTCTCCCAATGAAAATAGACTCCCAACAAATTCAGTATAAAGCTAATAAAACCTAAAATGAAGAAATGTGTTGAGGATTGTAATAAAGACAATTTGTGAGATTTTCTTAAGACACTAGAATACAAAACACTTGCAAATGTGTAATAAAAGGAAAAACAAAGGCTAGAAATTACACATTATGCACACATACGCATAATTCTGAAGAGATTAACAAATTACAATGCATTCAGGACATCAATGCATGGTGGGACAGATACCAAAAGAAAATATAATCAACCAGACTATACAACACAGTGAAAATGTGTACAAGACCCTCATCAAAAAGAGAACATGATTTCAGTGTGTCCGTATTTAAACAACTACCTTCTCAATTCCATTTTCTTTGCACATTTTTCAAACATGTGACCACAGCCCTGCAGTGATAATGAATGCCACAGGTATAAAAGTACTGAATACTCTATGCATACTGTTCATATCCATTAATGCTCCCCAATAAAATTCTTAAAATTCAAGCAATCTGTCCTCTAAAGGGCAGAGTTGATGAGCCAGAACAGTCAATTCATGATGTGGGAAGTGCCTGAACAAGGAAAACCCCTATGCAGTTCAGCAACAGGAGCAGATCTTCTAACACACTTTAAAACATAACAGAAATACATTGTTTTATTCTAATGTCTTGTACTATAGTCTTATAAGTTAAAGATCATTTCAATTACACCCACAAAAATCAAGCACTACACAAGCTTAAATCCTGAAAGCAACCACGATTTATGTTACCGGTTACAGTTCCAAAGTTTGATATTTCATCTCTTCTGTCCACCCCACTATGAAATGCCTTTGACTCTTAACAGCTGCTCAGCCTGAAAACCCAGCTCAACAGATTGCAATAATTATCAAAACTCACATAATGAAAGCTACTGGGTTAAAAGTAAAAACTTTCTAAATGCATACTTTAAGTTGACAGTTTAAATCATAATAAATGCGGGCCACACTCACTCACACACCAGACATTAAACACACCAGCAATTTACAGAACCATTACTTAAAGCAATTCCCAAAATTCCAGTGTAAACTGACTATTCATATCCAAGATTCTCAAGTTGAAATGCTTTGATTAATTCAACTAACATTTTAGTATTTCACACTATTTACTAGAAGTAAACAAATGCATGAACACGACAATAAAAAATTCAAATTTGTATTCTGGCACTTAAGTTCACCGCTATCACAACCTGGGTAAATAAAATACTCTGAAAAAACATTAAGCAAAGCGAAGAGTGCTGTTTAAACTACACATATTTTTCCCTGAGAATACATGCCCTATGGCCAGGACTACTGGAAGAGGTGCCAGCCTCCTCCAGATGCTGTGAAACCTACGAATAACAGGGATCTCGTTAGACTTCTCCTTTACATATAAGTTATAAAAAAGTAAAACCCTTTAAAGTTCTCACGCATACTGTGCAGCTGACATTGTTCTAAAATGCATCTATCGTGGCAAAAAAGAAGTTAAGTACTTAACTGTGATGCTCCATTCTGAGCACCGCTGTATGCAACTTTGCACGTACTAAAGGTAATCCTTACCAAAACACAATAACTAACGCTATAACTTAGTAAATCAGAACAGTTCATCTACACAAGATACACTACATAGCAACCATGCAAATATAGTTAATTCGACTTGCTTTTGAGATACTATAGCAACTTTAAAAAGTTTCTTTGATCCCCTCTAAGTATAAGGACTATAAATCCCAGGATTCCGTAGGGGTACTTTTTTATCCCACCCTGAAGTTACTAATCTTTTTCGCATTAGTGCTTGCCCATCCCCTTAGCCAACATAGTTATGCTTCAGAAACAGAGGTAGCTTATTATACTTCAGAAACAGAAGCTGCGTTTCTGAAGCATAATAAACTACCTCTGTTTCTGAAGCATAATAAACTATCTCTGCATTAGAACCATGATTAACAAACTAACTCGCAGCTTGCACAGTATTAAATAAATACCTCTGAACAGCTTGTTGCCTTGTTCTGTCCTTTTCAGCACTGCATAAAATCGAAATACCTCTGTTTCGTTCCTGAACAGCAGCATAATAAAAAAAGATTCCTCGTTCCTGAAGTCCGAACAGGCAGCACAGCAGCATAAGATAAAATGCATTCCTGCTTGCTTTTTCCTGGCTAGAAGAACCACCATCCAGGACAAAAGAAAACTCAAAGTCACAGCTTTTCATTTCCGCCTGCTCCTAGCCAGCCGAATAATGACGAGCTCCTTGAGCTCAATTCGACTGGTGGTAGCCCTGGCGCTGACGTCATCGTGCACGTGATGACGTCAGCCGACAGCGCCAATTTTAAAAATTAAAAACGAAGAAAATCGGAAATGAAGGGGTGCCACTCGGGAATCGTGGCACCCCTTCATTTTGACCCCAAAACTCGGTAAAAACCGAGTAATTCGGGACGGTTGGGAGGTCTGACACACACACACACACACGCACACACACACACTTGCCCAGACTACCTATCAATTTATTGCTACTACAGTTCATAGGTTGGTACTAGGCTATCGGCCCTAGGGCCTATGCAAGCCTAGCCATAACAATTCCCTAGATATTTCTTTCCACAATATTTACTTCTCTGGACCACTGTCTAGCAGGGTGACTGACATGATCCCCGGGGTGAGTTTCCTATCTCTCATTCAATCATCAAGGTTCCTTTTGAAGACGGCCAAGGAGGTGCTATGCTTGACATATATGGGCAGTCTATTCCGGAGTATGGGGAGTCTCTGGGTCAGGAACCTATCCCTCCAGCATGTTTTGTTCATTGTGATGACAAGGTTTAGATCCCTGGAGCATGTGGCTCTGAGGGATTGGGATTTCTTTAAGTGGAGCATGTCCAACAGCTCAGGGTTTGACATGGCCTTGTATGTTAAGCAGGGATCGCCACTGAGTAGACAATATGCCACAGAGGATAGCTGGAGTTTGTTTAGAAGGTCAGCATATGGCATTTGCTTTAGGCATATAATTCTTTTAGTAAGGCATTTCTGTGGTCTTTCCAGCTGTTGCAGATATCTTGTGAGGTACATACCAAACGGGGCATTATACTCTATAATGGGTCTAATGAGGGATGAGTACAGTGGGACAATGGCCTCCTTTTTTCTGGATGAAAAGCCCTTAGTGATGAGGTGTGCCACATAGAAGGATTTTCCTGACTGTTGTGGTGATGTGGTTATTGAAAGTGAGACCACTGGCCACCTGTGTCCCTAGGTCTCTCATCATACTTTTGATGTTTAGTGTCCTGCCACCTATGTGGTAATTCATGGGTACATGTTTTTTTTCCAAAGAGGATAACCATACATTTCTTGGCATTAAGCTTGAGCCCATGGCTCTGGCACCAGGCATCTGTTTCTGTAAGACCCTTTTGTAGAATATCCACATCATTTGGGGATTCAATAATGGCTCCCAGTTTGCAGTCATCTGTTAACTTTGTTCGCCAGAGTCCCTTAGTGTTGGCCTGTACTTCAGAGAAGTAGATGCCAAACAAAAGTGGTCCCAGGACTGAACCCTGAGGTACTCCACTTGTCACTTGTCTGGAGCTGGATTTGGAGTCAGCTACTTTTACAGTCTGGGTTCTGTCAGTAAGCCATTTGGCAACCCATCGAGTGACGTAGGGATTTATGCCCAGCTTAGTAAATTTATCCATGATTCCAGAGTGGGGGATGGTGTCGAAGGCCTTGGCAAGGTCCAGATAGGCTGTGTGGACCACCTTACCCTAATCCACAGCTCTGGAGACTGATTCGAAGAAGTCAATTAGATTCAGGAGACAAGATTGGCCCTTCACAAACCCAAACTGGGTGGGGTCCAGTGTTTGAAGGTTGCCAATGTCTTTGTTTATAAGCTCCATGATAATGCGTTCCATGCCCTTGCAGATCAGGCTTGTCAGACTGATGGGATGGTAGTTCCTGGGATCCAAGGGGGATCCTCCCTTGTGGAGCAGGATAACTGTAGCTGTGCGCCACTCAGTGGGCACGAAGCCTGAGGTGAGACTATGATTAAACATGACACTTAGGTGAGGTGCCAGTTCATTTTGTAGTTCATGTAGTTCACAGCCTAGGATGTCATCTGGTCCCATGGATGCTGTATTCTTAGCTCACACCTGTGTGGCCATGATTATTGGAATTTGGCAATCTTTTGGAATTGAGATAGGCCCTTTATGGGGTGATAGGGAGGTGAAATTGGCACTAAATCGATCTTCCAGGATATTGGCAATATCCTTGGGATCAGTATATTTAATGCCATTCTGTTGTAGCTCAAAGCAGATCTGAGCATTGCCATTTAGATTCTTGACATAACTATAGAATGCCTTGTGGCTGTCTTTGGAATCTTTGGCAATTTTATTTTTGTAACTAGCTTTTGAGGATTTTATGAGGGATCTCAGCTTCTTACTGAGGCTGGTGTGGGAGTTTTTTGCAACCTGGGATTTTCCTCTTTCCTGCAACATAATGTCTTACACATTTATCACACATGCCACGGAGTTTATAAGGTGAAGGTTGTCTGAATGTACTTCTAAGGTGAGGAACATCACCAGCTCTTGTAAAGTATGGCAGTGGGGGATGTACTGGTTAAGAGAGGGCACAAAATGCTTTAAACTGCACATATACACAATTACACATTCACATTTTGTCAGAATTGGGATTAGAACTCCTACCTAACTAGTTATTTGCATTATAGTATTACATACTTATGACACACACCACAGAGCTTATGGGGCTGAGGCTTGATGAAAGGCACTTCTAAGATGACTTATATCTGCAGGACTGATAAAGTAGGGAAAGGGGAAGTGTACTGGATTTGGATGGACCCAACAGCTTTTACTTGTAAGCACACACACACTTTAACATTTGATAGGGTTGAGAGTAGAACTCCTACCTAAGTAGTTATTTGTACTACAGTGTTATGCAGTTATAACACGTGCCACAGATCTTACAAGGTTGAGGCATGATGAAAGGCACTTCTAAGGTGACTGATATCTGCAGGACTGCTAGGGTAGGTAAAGAGGAAGTGTACTGGGTTTGAATGGACCCAAAAGCTTTTACGTTTAAACACACAAACACACACAAACGCACATACATTTTTACATTTGCCAGTACTGAGATTAGAACTTCTACCTAATTAGCTATTTGTACTATAGTATTACACAGTTATTGCACATGCCACAGAGCTTATGGAGCTATAACCTGATGAAAGGCACTTCTAAGGTGACTGATATCTGCAGGACTGCTACAGCAGGAGAAGGGGATGTGTTCTGGGTTTGACTGGGCCCAAAAGCTTTACCTTGTAAACACAATCACACACACACACACACACACACACACACACACACACACACACACACACACACACACACACACACACACACACACACACACACACACACTTTTACATTTGCCAGGACTGTGATTAGAACTTCTACCTAACTAGTTATTTGTATTATAGTGTTACACAGTTATCACACTCACCACAGAACTTATGGGGCTGAGGCTTGACAAAAGTGACTTCTGTGGTGACAGACATCTTCAGGAGTGTTAAGGTGGGGCAATGGGAAGTGCACTGGGTTGGGAAGGCCTGTTCATTCCTAGATCCTACTGACATTTCTCTAAGTGTATTAACATGCCCAGTATGACCTTCTATAATACATGTGGGACTCCATTTGAGGGATTGTTGTACTCCAGTCTGGTTTGTTTTGTGCTACAGCCATACCTCTCAACTTGTTGGTGCAGGATATCTGGAGATAGCCTATCAAAATGGGGGGACAATGGGCCATAAAATGTTTGTGACTATTTTCCTCAGTAATGTATGGTTTGCTAGGGTTACAGGGCTTGTTTTAGCAGACATCTGACATATATGCCATTTGACACTGTCATGTATTGTTTCAGTACCCCGTGACATACCTCCTCAGATCATCACAGTGATTTACTAGAGGAATATAGGATGGATGATGCACATACCAGGATTATGGGCCAAATGCTATGCATTCTTGCACAATCCAGCCTGTTGAGAGCTGTGCCTACAAGCAATTGACTGCTGGTGCTGTGGAAATGGTCCAGCACCTTGGTGATATATTACAAGGGTGGAATCTCTGTACATTTCTGTTCTGTTCTGGCCTGGTCTGATTTCCAGTCCACAGTTGGGTAATATAAGTCAGACAGGATAAGGGTGACAGTCAGACTCCGGAGAGATTTGAAGTGGATAAGATATGTGTGTGGGGGGGGGTCTGTGTCCTGGGTCAGATATGTTTGCCTATAGCTACCAGTACTTTGCATTGGGGTCTTCTCAATGGGTGACTGCACTTGGAGGGTCTTGTGTGTGTGTCAGACATTTTGACCAGCCTGGATGAGTGTGCTTGTCTCACATATATGTATGGCTCATCTCATTTTGTTTGGATGGCCACATTTTTGAGTCAGGATGTTGCATAGGATGAGTGATCAGGAAAGGGTGTGTTACTCCCCATGGCTGTGGGCCAGGGTTCTGTGAGTGAAGATATGCCACCATCTTCCAGGGTTAGGACTGCCTGCAATGAGTGCATTCCCATGTTTAGACTCCTAGCCCTGCCTGTCGACTATACAGAGTATCAGAGAATGTCCACATCCATGACTCATATATCTTGTTGGTTACCCAAACAAGTGTGGTTTTCAAGGACAAATGTTTTGCAAGTCACTCAGGGTTGAAGTCAGATACTACCAACAGTTGACATTGCAGTTTCAGATTTCATATCCATCAGTAATTCCATGCTACTACAATAATTCCATCAACTTTATAACATTATTAGAGCAGTATTTCAAAGGTGTATTTCTCTTTGGACCTTTTTCACCCCATTTTTCAGGGCTTTGTCCAGATCTCTGGCTCTCTGACACTGGCAGGTTTTCTCCTAGCAGTTAGAGTTAGCAGCATGGCCTTTTTTGCATTTTGTAGACTGAGTTATGTTGGTGTTATGGACCCCAAGACACTCCCTAGCAGGGCACTGTGGGTGAGGCATAGGCATTTACTAGAGGCCTGTAGGCCAGGTGTGACAGATGCAGGCCATCTGTAGCAAGGCAGTGCATTCCTATGCTCATAATTTCCAAGACTACCGGCAATAGACAACCCTGGGATGGTACCAGTAAGTTGACTGTGGGTGTTACTGACAATTGCTTTCTTTTTGTGGTGAGCCATCACTCTAGTTGATGGCTGGATGTTGCTTAAGGCTAGGGACATGTTACTGCATTTCTATGGGACTATGGGGGGGAAACACATCTGTACACAATACACATTTGCAGAGGCTGTGCAGATATTTGCTTAACATTTTGATCCCATTTAGCTTAGTGGTGTACCCTATCTTTGAGACTACAGGCATAACAGTATTGACCACAGGTCAGACTGTTCTGGCATAAACATTTGTAGTTTCACACCTCTTACCTTTCAAAGCCATACTGACACTGCCAGACCTACTGTGATATCACTGTGTAAACATCTGTAGGTGGGGATTTTATAGATATTGCCATGTGGGGGCCTTTGCCAGACATTTCTGTATGGTTTTCTTCAGTTGATCTGCTGGGTGAAGCTGGGGGTGAGTATGGGACCCCCACTTTGACATCCATGCATGTGACCTATGATCGCCCCCCCCCCAGTTATTTGGCTAACCACATATACTGCAGTGGTATTTGTCAACTAGGGTGGTACTGCATGGTGTGGGTAGGCCAGTACTGGGGATACACTTCCTGCTGTCCCACAGAGCTGTTAGTTGTATGCTGCTATCCTAGTTAGCCACCCCATTCCCTTGCATGCTTGATCAATACCATATATATGCTATCAGAACATTCCACTCCATTAATTTATTTTGTTAAGGAGACTGGCTTACCTTGTGCCTGAGGCTGTTGTGAGGATGGTGCTTGAGGGCTGACTATGTCAGATGTATGCAGTACACTGCCTATACATGGGAAGGTATAGGTGCTGTGATGTCTGGCATCCATTTTACTGTGTGTGTGAGTCAGAGAGAGATAATTCCCTGGGGCCCTATAGTGTCAGTGTATTTGCTATGCACTGCCTCTTTGTCAAGGTCAGGACATACTGGGCGTGCCTCTATCTGCCTACAGGGGCAGGATCAGGATGTTCATCCTCCGAGTCTCTCTGTGCCTGTGCAGACCTTGCCAATGGTGGGGGGCTGTGTGGCCCTTCCCTATTTTGTTCCTGCTGCAGCTGTCAATGGACAATCATATTGTGTAGCATGGCACATACTATGAACATGTGTGCACATGTGGCTGGAGAGTACTCCAAGGCTCCACCAGATATGTCAAACCAGTGGAACCATGACTCAAGCATCCCAAACACACACTCTATAATGATCCATATTTATGTGTGTGCCTCATTATGGCATTCTTGTGTGGGTGTGTGTACATTTCTGATGGGTGTCATCATCCATGACTCCAGTGTGTTGCCAGCATCTCCCATCAGATGGTCATATGGGATGTCCCCACTAGAAAATGACTTGTACAGCTGTGATGAATGCCAAATGTGGGAGCCATGATAGCTTCCAGGGCTGCCAGCACACACATTCATGATAATATCCTGGGCATCGCACATGACCTGGCAGTTAATGGAGTGGAGCCCCTTGTGGTTTAGGTAGACCCAACCCTGGTCACCGGGTGGTGCTTTGATGTGGATGTGTGTGCAGTCTATGCAAACAGTAATTCCTGGTATTCTGCTACATGGTGGAAGAAATGCATATTGCTGGAGGTCCTCATGGGTGCTGGGAAAGTAGATGTACTCAGCAGCATGTAGCCACATGGCATCTAAGAACTGTTGGAGTATCCTGGACACAGATGCCTGTGAGACCCCCATGATATCCCCAGTTGGTCTTTGGAAAATACCTGTAGCTACTATTCTTAAGGCTACACATACCTTGGTGTCCACTGAGGTGGGTTCCTCTCTGTCGGTTCTGGCTCTGAGATGAGGCTGAAACAGCTCAAAACGTTGCTGAAGTATGTCCCTGTTCACCCTGTAGCACTCTAGTATCTCCAGATCATGTAGCCCCTGGTAGGTTACCCTAGGTCTGAACATGCTTCTCCTCCTCCTTGGTCTGAGTTGGTTGTCAGCATTTTCCTCCTTACCACACTTAGTCTCATTTGCATACACCACTGCCTTACTCCATAGCTACCACACTTACACTGGGCCTTTCCCCTTAGCAACCACTATTCCCTGGTATTGCTTTCATTCTGCATGCCTTTGACTGCAATGGCAAAATGCAGATTTCTGTAAAAAATTACCCCCCCCCCCTTTTTTTATTTTCAGCACAATCCCATTTGTGCGCCGCTGCCCTATGGTTAAATGGTCGAGATCAGACAAAAAAAAGTTTTATTTAAAACATTTAAAACTATTTTTCATGTCAATGTCCATATATTTGGCCATTGGCATGCCTACTAAATATAATACATGCTTTCTTTTGAGCTGTAATGCCTCCGTTTTCTCATTTGCAGAAATGTATTCAGCTAGTAACGGAATACATTTCTGCAGGTTACACTATTCCTGCACGAACACCTGCCTACTTCCTGAATCGCTAATTCACCTCATTTGGTTACTAGCATAAGGCAGTGGTGTCCGTCCAGGAATAGTGTAGGAGCACTCATGGGAGCCCTTTGCTGAATCGCTCAGCAGCCATGTTCCATGCAGCAGCTGCTGCACTTTTCCTGCACTCCATGTAGGGTTTAATTTTAATGAATCCTGGGAATGATATATTATACCTCACATAAACTAAAGAAAACAGTCATTCATTCTAACAGACAAACTGAAAAACTTGAAGTGATGTTCATTAATTAATCTTCAAAATTTGGTATAAAGATAACACCTTTTTTTGCCAATAAAATTAAAAAGAATGTATACGCAATTTACTCACACAAGTAAAAGTAAGCTTATCTAATTAAAAAAGAAAATGTTTTAAGGAGGTTCACCCACCAAACATGTACAATTTTACAGACTTTTTGGTCTCTTTTTTTGTCATCTGGTGTGCCTTACACCTTACAACAGTCTAGGTAGACATAGTCCTTTATTTTTGTAAGGTCCATGTAGTTTCCATCACCTAAAGGGTATGACCCAAGCATGTGCATAATTAGGGGCCAATGGTATCACACACATTCACTCCACAGAGATAGCAAACCTGCTAGCAGATAGGTTGGGAAAAAATGTCACTCCCCTTATCGCCTTCTAACTTACAACAGACCTTCCACCCCCCCCATAAATCTGAAGAGCATGTCCTCAAAGCCTTGTCTAAGGCAAAAAACACAGTCTCTATGGCACCAGATGACATCCCAGGCTGCCTTCTGAACAGACTAAAACATGAACTAGCATCACCACTAAGTACCCTTTTCAATCATAGATTAACCGCAGGCTTTGTTCTGCAGAATGGAGAACAGCAACAGTTATTCCCCTCCACAAAGGTGGCTTAGCAACAGACTCAGGGAATTGCAGATGCACAAGCATGACCAGCCTCATCTGTAAGGCCATGGAACGTATCATTATGGACCTCATAAATAAAGATATAGGTGACTTCCAAAGCCTGGATCCTACCCAATTTGGCTTCAGGAAGTTCAGAGCCTGCCTGTAAAGTCTGGCAGGTTTCTTTGAAAATGTGACCATGGCCATTAATGAGGGCAAATTATGCACAAAGCATACATCAACTTTGCAGAGGCTTTTGACACAATCACACATTCAGGCATTACCAATAAACTTTGCAGACTGAATGCAAACCCCTTGGTTGGAAGATGGGTTGCCAACTGGCTCACAAACTGGACACACACCATCAAAGTGGATGACTTCACATCAACCAGCAGACCTGTTACTAGTGGCATGCCACAGGGGTCAGTGCTGAGTCCCCTACTGTTTGGTATATAATTTTCAGAAGTTCAGATGGAACCTAAGGGGTTGTGGCTGACCAGGTTTGCAGATGACTGCAAACTAGGTGCAATCATTGAATCCCCAAATTCTGTCAGTATACTCCAAAAGGGTCTCACTCAGACCAACGATTGATGTATTAGTCACTGTCTCAAACTGAATGCATAGAAATGCATCATCATATCTTTTGGCACAATCTCCCCTCACACTATCAACTCAACAATAGCCTAAGTACCCATGAAGTGGTAAGGGACATGGGATCACAAGTTGACTGAGACCTTAACTTTGACCACCATGTGTCTATTGTAGTATGGAAGGCTTTCTTTGTAGCACATTTGATTGGTAAAGGAATCACCTCGAGAGCAAAAGATGTTACTCTCCCTATACCCGGCAATTATCCGGTCCATAATTGAGTATAACACCCCATTCGGTATTTATCATACTAAGCACCTGCAGCAATTAGAGACCTCTGAGGTTTTTAACAAAGAAGATCAAGAAGCTCCAGCATGTGCCTGTCACAGACCAACTAAAGTCCCTGTCACAATACTCCGTATTGTATAGACTTCTTAGGAGAGATGTATGCTTGGTCTACAGAGCAATCCAAGACCCAAATCTAATGAACTTGCTGCATATCTGTAAATCAAAAGGGACTAGGGCTACCCATTCCAGGGACTTAAATATGGTCTGTGACTTAAATAGCACATGCTGGAGGGACAGACTTATCTCCCAGCAACTGCCATGTCTTTGGAACAGGCTAGCAATTAATGTGAAACAGAGCACCTCTATGACACTGTTCAAGAGGAATCTGGACAAGTAGATGGGGCACTGTAAATTCATACAGGGGATGGAGCCCACAACCCAACTGAACATGGGCAGTCATCACTAAATGCAATCTTGGGTACTGACTAGCATTTCTATGGTATTACATTGGGATGAAACGGCTAGGCTTAAAATGACCTTCAGGTCGATAGCCTTGTAACCTTCTATGATCTTATGATCCTATCATCACTCTGTCAAGGAGGACCTTTATTTCCTCCTCTTAAATCCTGTACTTCAGTGTGACTACTTCAGCCTAAATCATCCGTTTGAGCTGATCCTTACACTTGCAAGGACATACACTGAAAAAGAGGCAGAAAAGCTGACACACTGCTAGTGAAGAAGCACCTACATCTCTTTTCAGAATGGGTGGGAAGGAGAAAAGATGAACAGCCAATGGCTTGTTGTGTTTCATTCAGTCATAGCCTGGGAGGCAGTGCCACACCAACTGCCTATTATTTATTTATGTATTTATTTATTTATGTATTTGTTTGTTTGTTTGTTTATTTATTTGCTGATTGATTGTGGATTAAAACAGCAAACTTCTGGAATCATGCAATTTTTACCAGATTTATAGTTGTTCCAATTTTAACAGAATGTTATGGATATTGAAATTGTTTTTATACACTTTTTTATTTTTATATCATATTAACAACAAACTGCAAAGTATGTTTTACTCCAAAGAACAACAAAAAACACACAAAAGAATCCTGTCAAACAAATCTACCCATGCCGTTATAAAAATCGGATCATAATATTTGAGATATTATGTTTCTACACTTTTTCTGTAAAGTTTACTATCTGCATCCAAAACCCAGTATGCAACATGCAGCGATGTATGAAAGCAGTGGAATGTAAAATAACTGTACTGTGTGATACCTGTAGTAGTTTATACCCTATCATGTTTAAACGTCAGCTATTTAGAATCACTGTATATAGGAATGCATGTGAGTTGGAGCCCTCTGTCAATGAAATCCAAGGCATTAATTCTGCAATGTGTATTTATATTCATAAAACTGCATCTCCAGTGATATAATGTAATTTGTGATGACATCACTGATTTTATGCAGGAGATGTATTACAGCATGCTATTGTGGATTTTAAAATTGAAGCTGACAATATCTGAATAACACAGATTAAAAGTACTGACATAATAGTTTGATAGTCTGGCTCCTGCAGGCTGAATAGCTTGCAAGTTCAGAATGCATTAAACCTTCTTCTGCACAAACACTTGTACTTTTTTCTTTCCTTAATATGCTGCTGAGGGCATTGGTTATAAATTATTAAGTATTTGATCATGATAGTTTTAAAAGACAATGCAGACTTCCAACAGAATTTCATTGATGAAATTCTGGCTTTAGACAGTGTGGAGTTCTTTATGGAAAGTAGGCAATGTAATTGAAAGCTGAAAAAAACTAACTTAAAATGTCATGAGAATTTAATGATTTGAACTTGTAAAATATAAAATACAAGGAAAAGAGAAAGGCTCAATTACTGAATATATTAAAGGGAAAAATGAATACCACTTTATTAAGGCGCAACTAGAATATTTTCTCAGACAGTCCAAACCTTCAGATGTATTTATAATTTATATATGGCTTTATATATGCAGTTACATGTATGGGATATTTATGTGTGTTTGTAATGTATATAGGCATAACTTTGCTTCATCATACAAAAAAAAAAAAAAAAAAACAAATGATTTGTACATAACCATTACAGTCCTGTGCCAAAAGGGACAATATGTAACTAAGCAGTGATTGACTGAACTTTGTAGGCTACAAGGCAAGGACCACAAAGGTGTGGAAAGAGGGATATGCAAATGACCATGGAGTGACATTTAGATGAAGAAGACAGTGCACTGAAAGCTGAATGATGCTGAAAGCAGGTCAAGGTTCATTGTCATTGGGAGCAAAGTTGCATAATTAAGTGTGTCTGAGTATAAAGGCAAATGGCGCACAACAACTTTTAAACCTGCATCTGGAGATAATACTGAGAGCTGTCAGTATATATTAGTGCAGCTACCAGCCACCTGGGATTAGTTTACAGGAACACTCAGTGCAATCAGACGCAATACAGACACAGGATAACATCACATCAGATGATGTAGCAACAGCTCAATGACAGTCTTTGTGTGCACAAAGAAATCACATGGGTATTAGCTGACCTATAGGGCATTGTGCACAGACTCGATCTAAAGGAATACATCACCTTCATATTCTGTAGATGCCAATATATGTGTAGCTTTTGCTATTCTAGAAACAGTGATTTCCAGAGACATAGACGGGGACACAATGGGCATTTTATGGGCATTGGCCTGCAAAATACTCATGACATTCCTCAATAAATTGTTGACACCTATGGATGAGCATGGTCTGGGGAGGGAGTCACTACCATGCATAGCTTTTTTGGCTTCTCCCAGCTTTCTGATCATTTAGGAGTCATAGGTTGCATGTATGTGCCCTTGACAATATTTCCATGCGAGGATATTGACTGACTTTTAAATCTGAATACATATGTTATATGTTGGATAGCTAGCTGACTGTCTGACAGAATTCGTGTGGATACAGTCGCAAGTGCTACATCTAAATGCAAAAAGGTTACCGCTGGTGTACCATAGGGCACTGTATTGGGATCTCTCATATCTGGCATTAACTTCTCATATCTTAAGGGGCTAAAAAACTTGGCTGATGTTTAAATAGCTTTGCAGAAGGCTGTAAATTGGAAGTTGTTATTTGATTAACCACCAATTCATAACTGCTTCAACTTGGATTAGACTATGATAACAATTGGTGCAAGGACAAACGTGTCAAACTAAAAGTGAAAAAATGTAGTATAACAGTTGGTAAACCAAACATTTTCACAAAATGCCATGTGGACAAGACACACCTTCATTTAGACACTCTCTTAAGGGATCTAGGCACTCCTTTTGAAAATTTTGTTATCTTTTGATCATCATGTCTCCACAGTTGTTGTTGTCTTTCAGCTTTTCCCAGTTAGGGGTCGCCACAGCGGAACTCCGATCCGCTAATGATTGGCAGTAGATTTTCACAAATGCTGAGGTGCCAACTCGATGTTCAACCTTCAATGACGGCATGTCCATTTACGCATGTCTTTCGAACACCCACCCAACTGCAGGGAGGACATGCAGACTCCACACAGAAGGCACTCCCTGCACTCCAGCCGAGAATCGAACGGGAGCACCTCTTGCTGTGAGGCAACAACGCTACCGCTGCACCACCGCTGAATTTTCATCATGTCTCCACAGTACTTTCCATTATTAAATATAATGCACTTTTTTTTTTTGGCATGTATTTGATATGTTTAGACAAATACATGCCAAAAAAGTGCATTATATTTAATAATGGATCTGAAGTAATACAAATAAAAAGAAATGAAGTCATAACTGGATGTAGAAAAGATGTGTTTAGAAATCAGATGAGCAAGTTACATTTTTCAAAAGTATCATGTCTCCATAGTGGTGCTGCAGTAGCATTGTCACCTCACAGTAAGACGCTGTCCGGTTCGATTCTCAGCTAGAGTGTCTTCTGTGTGGAGACATGAGTGAATGGGCATACCTTCGTTGAAGGTTGTGCGTCAGGGCTGATAACTCGGCACGTAAAAATCAACTACCAATCATCAGCGGACCGGAGTTCCGCTGTGGCGACCCCTAACTGGGAAAAGCCGAAAGACACAACAACAACATGTCTCCATAGTACTTTTGAAAAATGTAACTGGCTCATCTGATTTCTAAAGACATCTTTTCTACATCCAGTTATGACTTCATTTCTTTTTATTTGTACCTCTTCAGATCCATTATTAAATATAATGCACTTTTTTGGCATGTATTTGTCTAAACATATCAATTAATTTGAGATACCTCAGAGGTTCCTACTAAAAAAGATGAGTGGCCTCATATATCATATTTATCAGGCCAGACTGAAAGGCTTCTTTGTATATTCAGTTTCTAATATACTAACTGGAGGGATGTGTCACCTATATTGTGGAAAAATGTTTTGTTTACAACGATTAACTATACTACATATTTTTACATTTATTGTGAGACCATTGCGCTTACACTAATTGTTAACACGGTCTAATCTATTTTGCAGAAATTATAAATCAGTGGAAGATCAAATAATGACTTCCAATTATCCATCATTTGTAAACATCGACAACCATAGTCCAGGAATATTGGCCTGAAGGTCTGAAAAATAGGTGCCATGTAGGAGATGACCCATCACTGAGGCCTCTGGTATACCACTGGAAACTCTTGCTTTCAGAAGTGGCTTCTGCAGTTCTAATCACATGGGTTTAGTCAGACAACCAATTGACAGTCTATTGCAGAACATAAGAATGTGTGCAATTGTTTCCTGGGTGAAATGTATTTATTTATTTTTCCTTCGATCTTGTCTTTATCTGTTCTATTTTACTAATATTATAGATGCTCTTGTTCTGGTTCCTGTGATGGTGATGACAGAACTCAAATACACCAGAATGGGAGGTAACCATGCTTGGATGTTATCCTATTGTGGAACATAAGAAGTAAGGTGAGCATCCATGTTGTTTTCATGGATCTATAATAGACAACTCCCTTAATATGCACAGACACCTAGTCAGGACTTCAGTAAACCAGACAATCACCAGCCACAGGTGTCTGTATTCTATATTATAAACTTCTTCTGCTTCTGAATGAGGATTTCATGTCATGGCTACAAAGGATACCATCAATTGTAATCACAAACAAATTCACATTATGCCATAAAGTCTCTGTGCATATTCACTTTTAATTTTGTGACATAAAATCTCTGTTCACATATTCACTTTTATCTTCAGTGTTCTATTTAAGTAAGCAGTCACTCACTAGATGTCCAAGTAGGAATGTCCTTCAGTAACCCACTGGAAAAGTTACTTATCACCATATTTGTCAGGTCATTACAATTCGAAGATGCTATGCTTACAGCTCTGTTATTATACCACCTGCATAAGATTAAAGGAGTAGGAACCTTGCATTTTATATATCTTTCAACATGTTAATTGCATGGCACTATTATAGTGAGATATGTGCAATTCTTTGTACTGAATACTTTCAGAAGATATATTATATCACATAATCTTTTTATGATTTCATGTTGTTTGACAGATGGTAAGGAGACCTCTGTATAGCTAAAAACCTCAGTACACCCACAATTCATGAACTTATGTAAAATATGTAAAAAGTGTTGTGAATATGGCACTGAATTGTATGAGATGCCAGTATACCCAACAGCGGGAATACTTTAATTTCCAGCAAGGATTGGATTCCCCTTCAGGCTTTGTGCTGTCATGAGTGGTACAGCCTTTTACCATCTCCCTGTATAAGCTTTCAATATCAATCATTTGTTAGTTAGGGAACTACTAAAGATGCAATCTAGCATGGTGTATAGCTAGGTGATGTCTACTTTGACCTTCTTCTGCCTCTTGCATAATACCTTCGGCTATCAACATGTATGATTTAATGACAGGAATAGAAAACATATTGCCCAGTGTGTTATTATGTATTCTGCAATGATCGGTCAGTTTATAATCATGGCTTCTAAATATGTAGGAGGTCCCTAAAGTGTTTTAGAGCCATGCCTAAAGCAGCTGGCAAATGTCTGTGTTGTTTCTATTTATACACTGTCACTATAGTTGTTCTTTTAGAACTCCACACATTTTGTATTAATACTAACACAGCTCTTCCATATGTACATTTTATTAACTTCTTGCTTCCTTCTTTTCTTACTTACTTATTTAAGGAGACATGAACTGGAACAATAGCATTCGAACACAATATTGGGCATGTGACCACCAGAAGTATACAATACATTTAAAAGTTTTTGCCACCATTTAAAAGCTACTTAATAGTGTTCACCTTCCAAATGGTGTAGGACAGTACATGATAACCCTGGTGTATATTTGTGTCTACCCATCAAATCATTAAGACTAGCCATAAAGGTAGGCAAATTATTACTTTGCTGAACCTGCAGTGACAACGTATTCATTAGGCTTGGGAATATGCTGAGTTAGCAGCCCATCTATCCAATGAGTCTCAATTGTTGTTGGTGTAGAGTTAGGTCCATAATATTGGACTTTGTAAGGCCACTGGGTTAGCAAAGAAATAGGAAGTCAAACAGGTGTGAGTCTATCATGTGTCAAAAAGTGTCACACTGGTCACCTTGGTGCAGCTTATAGGCTACTAAGTTTTAAGAGAGTGGTGTGCATCTTCCAGGATAGTTGAAAGACTTAAGGCCTTACTATTCTTTTTAAAGTCACTAGGGCCTTTCAGTTCCATAGCATACTTTGATATGTACATATCAGAGGGGGCACTGTATTCAACGGTGAGTGTAATAAGGGAAGAGGAGAACGGTAAGGGTATTTTAGGGATCTTAAAGCTGTCCCCTTGGATATGATATATGCCAGACAGAAAAAATTCCTGACTACAGTGGAAACATGATGGTTAAATGATATAGAGTTGTCCATGATAACCATTTGAAATGTCGGACCTCCTTGAACAAGTTCCAAAACATGGAGACTGAATGGCCGAAAAACTGACTTACATATACTAAGTCCAAGATGGCCTTTTCATGTGATATTCCCTTTTATCTGAGGTATGATGATCTTGGATTTGGTATCTATAAGTTTGGGGAAAGAGCAATCTTCAAGATTTGTTCTCCTCCCTTGGACATCTTTTTCTTTTTTTTTTTTTAGCTTGTCTGCACTTGACATGTCATGGCATAGGGAGCCATTGTCCACATAAGTACCGAGGTATTTCAGGACTGTATCTGTCTGAAGAGATTTACAACCTACATGAAGTTGGAGCAGATTTTTTGTTGAACAGCACTGTGCTCCACTTCTTTACATTTAACTTGAGACCATTTTCAATACACCAGGTATGTGCATATTCCAGTCCATGTTGGAGCAGTTTAGTATCACTGGATGAACTGATAACAGTGCCCAGCTTGCAGTCATCAGCAAACTTGGTCACCTACATTTCTTGGGTATTTCTTTGTATATCTTCAAAATAAGTACCAGAGAGGAAAGAGCCTAGCACTATTCCCTGTGGTACCACAGTTGTCACAATTTTACACTCAGTGAGAATCCTGTTTCGAACATAATTTCCTTTGAAAGCTGACGTATCACAGAAGATATCTTCAACATATAGTAGAAGCTGGAAAGTACAGTTGTGTAAGTAAAACTTACCATAATAGCAGATGTTCGAATGATTACTGCTGCAGTAGCCTTAGCTATAAGGATTATATCCTTCCAAAGATATAACAGCCGAACAGCTTCCAAACTTTCAGGGCACCCAAACTGTCAAAGAGCTCAAGCTAAGCTGACAAAAAGACAAATTTGGGCACAAAGCCCTTCAGAGATTTCCTACTAGCTGAGAGAAGGTCGGGAGGCTGAGCCCTGAAAGGACAATGTTAGGGACAGCACCCTGGCATAAAAAAAAAAAAAAAAACAAATAAAAAACAACAAAAAATAAGGGGAGAAGAGGGAGGGAGTAGCTTCTGCAGCAGTGATAATTTGAACATTTTCTGTTATGGTCAGTTGTATCTACATAACTGTACAATGTTCATCAGAGTTATCACTACTGTAGTAGCCTTAGCTATATGGAAAGATTACCTTACCTAACATCATTTGGGAGGTGGAAGGAGACAAGTCCAGGAGCCCCTAGAAAATGGTTTGAGCAAAGTTTGATCTGGACCTACAGAAATAATCAAGTTTATAGTGTTGTGTAAAAGTATGTGCAGAAGACAAGGTTAAGTAGCATCTTCAAGAAAACTTTTAGAATACAACCATTTCCAAAAAGCCATAGATGAAGCCAAGGCCTTGGTAGAGTAAGCCTTAACCCTGCCTGGAATAGTTTTGTTATGATGAGTATAATAAAAGGTAATGGCCTTAGATAACCATTTGGGAATAGTCTGTTTTGATGCAGGTTGTCCTTTCTTCTTACCTTCACAAGAAATTAACAATTGATCCAAAGATCTGAAAAATTTAGTTCTGTCAAGATACTACTGAAGATATCTGTGGACATCCAAGGTATGCAGTATCTTTTCTACTTATTTTTAGGTTCAGGAAAGAAAAGAGTTAGATGGATAGTTTGGATTAAATTAAACATGGATACAACTTTAGGTATAAAAGAAAGATTAGTTCAAAAACAAACCCTGTCCCTATAAAAATAAGGTAGAGTTCATTCACCACAAGAGCCTGCAACTCATATACCCTTCTTGCAGAGGTCAGAATAATAAGTAAAACTATTTTCCATGTTAAGAACCTCAATTTACCTGGATTAGCTGGTTCAAATGGAGCAAGTGTTATGTTTTCTAACACAAAATTAAGATCCCAAGGAGGTGCCACTGGTTTTATTAGAGGCCTGTTATGCCAAACCCCTTTCAAGATCATTTTGACATGAGACTGCATTGAAAGATGAGGATCCATGGGTAGACATGCTGAAATGGCAGATAAATTAACCTTGGTAGAGGAATAAGAAAGGTCATAGGATAGTAACGCACACCAATATTGCAGATCCAGAGAAGAACTAGCCTGAATGGGTGCTGGTTATGTTGCTGGCACCAGATGGAAAATCTTTTTCCATTTGCTACTATATGATTTTCTAGTAGCCGGCTTTCTTTCCTCCATTAGTAACTGCTGCACAGCCTTAGTAAACAGGTGCCTAAAAGGAATTAAGACACTATCATCTAGGCAGTCATTTGATGTTCATTGATGTCAGCGTGCATCAAACACCCATGTTTTTCTGTGAATAGATCCAGTTTGTGAAGAAGCTTGCGGTAATTGCTCCTGGCCATTTCCAAAAGAATGGAGAACTATGACTGCCTGTGCCACAAGGGTGTCACCACAATTATCTTTGGGAATTCCTTCTGAATCATCAGACGTACCATGGATTTTAGATGAAAGAGTGGAAAATATACAAGATCATCCCTGTTTAAGGAAAATAAAAGGCATCTGATTTCTAGGATTTCTTGCATGAAGTCCTGGAATAGAATCACCCCAAATTATTTCTTAGAGAGGAGGCAAAGAAGCCTGCTTGAAAAACTCCTCACAATGGATCTAAACTTGGAAGACCCCCCAATATAATTTCCATTTGTGAGGGTCTGCCCTGGTCCTGCTCACCTCTTCTGTTACACAATTTGCTCTGATGGAATGTAGAATGTCTCTTGAGTGAGATTGTGGTGTGAAGCAATATCCCCTTCACTAACATGGCTAGTATTCAAAGGGGGTATGACCTGGTTCTTCCTTGCTTGACTGTGGTATTGTTTGTAACCACTTGAAAAGATCCTGGGAAGTGCCTTGATCAGGGCAAGCATCTCACTGATATTTATGTGTTTACTTCTGTTGTTGGTGTCCCCTGCCCCCTGTAATTTTATCCCTCTTGAAACTGCTCTCCAAACAAAGCCTGAAATGTTTGTGGTGACTGACTGCTTTGTAGTAGGGAAGGAGAAGGGAAAACCTGGATTGAAGGATATCTGGTGTCTCAACCAAAATATTTCTCTTCTGATAAACCCCAGCACTGGGATTTGCAAAGATAAATGCTGTTGATGTTGGCAACAAAGGTATTTCAGATACCACTGTATCTTTCTCATGTGGAGTCTACCCAGGGTATTATGAGAATAATAGATGCCATGAAACCCAAATTCCTGAGGTATTCCCTCATAGTGACCGAAGTCTGGATGAAAAACCTTAGACATACATATAGATAAATACCTATTTTATTTTTCCAGTGGAAGAAAATCTCTTTGAACTGAGACATCTAGTTGACATCCCAGGATCACAATCCTGTGAGAAGGAGTCGAGAAAGGCTTTTGAATGTTGTCTCGGAATCCTAGCTTGTTCCTAGATTCATAGGTGTGTACTAGGCTAATGGCCATGGAGCCTTTACAAGCCTAGCGCATAGGATTACTCTGGCATCATGCCACTCAACCTTAGTTCCCAGTGGCTCTGTTGAGGGGAGCCACTGGAGTGATCCCCTGTGTGAATTTTCTATTTCCCATCCACTTATCAAGATTTCTCTTGAAGAGGGTCAGTGAGGTGTTCTCTTTGACATGTATGAGAAGTCTATTCCATAGCATGGGCAGTCTCTGGGTTATGAACCTGTCCCTCATGCATGTTCTGTTGATTGTGGTAATGAGGAAGAGGTCTCTGAACCATATGGTGCAGAGGGATTGAGATTTCTTTAGATGTAGCATTTCTTACAGAGCTGGGTCAGATTACTTTGTAAGTCATGCAGAGATCGCCTCTAAGTAGATGATATGAGACAAAGAATAGTTGGAGGTTTTTGAGTCTGTCCATATAGGACAAGTATTTAAGGCCTAGGATCCTATTTGTACGGTACTTTTGTAACCTCTCCAGTTGGTGCAGGTGTCTAGTGAGGTACATGCTAAATGGGGCATTGTACTCAATGATTGGCCTAATGAGAGAGGAGTAAAGGGAGACAATGACCTCTTTCTTCTTGGATGCAAAACCCTTAGTAATGAGATGTGCCACATAGAAGAACTTTCTGGCAATTCATGGGAACTGGGTTTTTCCCAAAGGGGATGATGACACATTTTTATTGTCATTGAGCTTAAGGCCATGGTTCTGAAACCAGTCGTTGGTCTCAGTGAGGCCTTTCTGTAGGATGTCAACATCACTTGGGGAGTTAATAATAGCTCCCAACTTGTAATCATCTGCAAACTTTGTCAGCCAGAGTCCCTTCGTGTTGGCCTGGACTTCAGAGACATAGGTACCAAACAGCAGAGGACCCAGGACCAAACCCTGTGGGACTCCACTTGTGACTGATTGGCATTCTGACTTGGAGTCAGCTACTTTCATACTGTGGGTTCTATCTGTGAGCCAGTTTGTAACCCACCTAGTGATATATGGGTTGATGTCTAGCTTAGTGAGTTTTTCTTTGATTCCTGAGTGGGGAATGGTATCAAAGGTCTAGGCCAGATGAAGGTAGGCTGTATGAACCACCTTGCCTTCATCTGCAGCTCTAGTGACTGACTCAAAGAAGTCAACCAGGTTGAATAGGCATGATCTACCCTTTCACAAAACTAAACTGTGTGGGATCCAGAGTTTGGAGATTCCCTATATCTTTGTTTATTAGGTCCATGATGATGTGTTCCATAGCATATTGTGTAATAGCTCTCTCAATTAAGTGAGAACTTTCTGACGCTTTAAAAAAACTCTGCAAAGATAAACCACCATCTATATATGGAGAAAATGTGGATACCCTGTAGCCTGCAGTGGGCTATAACTAGAGTTAGACACTTTGCTAACATTCTTGTTCCAGTGGATAGTCCAAAGGATAAAGCAGCAAACTTATAATGTGATTCAGAAACAAAACCTTAAGAAATGTCTAAAGTTGGAATGTGATGATAAGCATCTCTGAAACTTGAAAGAGGAATAAGAGATAACAGTTTATGAACTGATATCATTTTGAATTTAGGCACTATCAGAAATGGGTTTAGGAAAGAAAGCTTGAGAACTGGTCTCCAAGAATTTTCTTTCTTTGGCACTAGGAACATCTATGAATAAAAAACATCCCCATCTGGGAAGGAAGAGCTGGTTCTATCACTCCTTGGGACAGCATGTGATAAAGAACCGGTGGAAACAAATGAGTCTGATCTTGTGAATGCAGAATGACCCACTGGAAAGGAAATTTCCTCCTACTACCATCTGTAACCCTGATGAATGATTTTCTAAACCCATTTGTCTGAAACTATATGTTGCTAAATAGAGAAAAGGACATTCACACCTCCTGGAAGAAAAAAGTGGCAAAGATAGGAGGGGGTCACAAGGTCTCTTGGACAGTCTTTCAGACTTGTTGGACTGTCCTTCATTTTGGGAAGAACAGTACTTCTTTTTGGAATCCACTTACCATTTCTTCTTAAATGTCTGTTTACCTATATTTTGTTGAGACTGCTTATTCTAGGGCTTTTCTGTGCCAAAATTGGAAGAGGAGATAGAAAATCCATTGAAAGTATATAAAAGGAGGGGTGAAAAATATTGGAAATTCCATGGATCAGTTGCTCTTTTCATCACACTTTTTGATCACTTCTGCAGCAGAGGGGCACTAAATCTCTGTCCAAGAGAGAATTTAAAATCTTATTGTAACATCACCTGGGAGGTTCTGAGAATGCAGCCAAACAAACCTCCTAAAAACAGTACCAGTGGGCATAGCTGCAGAAGAAGTGTAGGCAGACTCATACATACACTGAAAACAATGAGCAGTGACTTTTGCAATATAAATAACTATGTTATTTAAACCAGAGTTTTCTACACAATAAGAAACTGTAGATCAAACATTTCTCATAATTTTACATTTTTTCAGAATAAACTTTAACGTATGAGACTGACAATTCAAAATTCTGAAAATCAAAGTTGCGAAGTATATACTTTGTCCCATACCTATCAATAATTTTCCCATCCTTATCAGAAAGAGTAAGACTGGAATTATTTAAATGCTTAGCAGCACTGGGATCAACTAAAGCTATAGCTAGTAGTTCAAGTTTGGGGAGAGTGAATAAAAATTTAGAAGACTGAGGAACTTTATACATCCTATCTGCCTTTATAGGGTCATCTGGCTGATTCTCAGGAAAATTGCAGGCAGTAATACACACACCCTGAAAAGAAGACAGCATGGGAGAAATGGGTGCAGGTTCTGGAAAATTCATCTGTAACAACTCATATATTTTCTGTGGAACTGAGAAACCTCAGTGTTTTCCAACTGAAAACACTGGCACATTCTAGCAGTAGTCTCAGAGAAAGAGAAACCCCAAGGGGAAATCAGAAACTGAGCTCTCCTCCGAGTCTGAATCAGAACTATGAGAGAAGTACGCTGTATCCATCCCTGTATCTTTCTGTTTAGATTCAGAATCTTGAATCTCTTCAGGAAAAGAGTAATCCTTATTTCTTTTACCAGAAACTGATTCATAGTTTCATAGATTAGTACTAGGTTAACTGCCCTTTTTTGGGCCATTTGAAGCCTAGCCAGTTACCCCATGTGAGAATCAAACCCTGCACTTTGTGTCTTTAAGGTAAACATCTTAACCATTATGTCATCCTCCCACCCCTACTGGTAATTATCAGGTCTAGTGCTTAGAAAATGAGTTATCCTGATGGGGAATATTGATACACAAGAGTGGGCTGCACATAAGATACATAAACAAAAGTTAAGATTCAAGCTGCATTGTCACATTGATAACTGCAGTGAAATAAATTGCACTTGGGTGTACAGCAGCAAGTAGTGGTGTGCATCAACATGCAGGAAATATTTCAGAAGACGTGCTACATTATTTGATGGTTGTGCAGTGTCAGGCTGTGTGTTATATAGTGTAAGATGCACTTACAGGGTTGCATAGTTTTTTTAGCACATACCATGACAGATTGCACACCCATGAGCTAGGAAAGGAGGTGCTATAGTAAAGTTTGCTGTGCAATGGCCATATTCTCGAAAATACATTTTCAAGAGTGCTGACTTCCAAGGCAGGAACAACAATGATATAGACTAAATGTAACAGGGGTCTCAGTGCTTGTTGAAAATACTACTAGAGTGTGTCATGATATCTTTGGGGATGTGCTGAGGATGCTAAATGTTTGTGATTTAATAGCTATCCACATAGTTCATGTCAGAACTATGCAACCATATGCCTGCTGTGGCCTCAAGTTCATGCATTATTTGTCCTATGTAATGGTGTTGGATGTTGGCCATTGTCTGAGACGATGACATTTGTATTTATCACATCGAACTGTTGTTGTAGGGCATTTTTGCAGCATGACTATAATGACACCCTACTGAGTTTTCAGACTGTGAACATAAACACAGTTGCATTGAAAGACACTTTACCAAATATGTATGCAGATCTGCTGCAAAAGTAGATGGTCATTGCTGCGAATAATCATAAAAATTTAAATACATGTGCAAACAGTACAATGACAGCTCTGTTGATGATTTACCTCTTATATATAGTGGTCAGTTAGTGCATCGGTTGCTGTAGGAACAGCACCATTCTTATATATTACATGTTTTCTATAGTAGTAATGCAGTCCTTGCATACCAATGCATACATTCACTATAACAAATCGTAATCACATACCAAGTGGCATTATTTACAGGTGAGGTAATGCTCATTGTTTTGAGTTCCAGTAATGATGTCCATGCTGAATTTTGTTGAGGCATTCATCGTGTTTGCTAATACCATCACAGGGGCTGCTCCCAGCATATTGCTTAACTGTCCTGCTACACAAAAAATACATTGCAATAGAAGTCTGGGGGATCATTTACTGTGTGACATATTATACTATACAGCAGCAAATATGAAACAAGGCAAATCTACACCAGCTACATTGTTGGTCTGCATTCAACTTGTGAGATAATCTGACCACACTTACACAACTTCTTAAAAGCAGCTACCCTACATAAACATGTTCCCTTGGTGTGACAGACAGGAAGTATGGCAAACAAGTATGATGATTATTAAAAGTCACACTATGAAATAAAAAGTAGGAGCATATGAGATGCCTAAAACATGTTCGACTATAAATAAAACATGTGCAATGTTTTGGACCCACATTCTTTTAGCAGTTAAGGATGGCTCTACACCTGTATATGCTAAGCAGGAACAGCACATGCTTGGCATCCTTTGTCCTCAGCAGCAAAACCTCTTTAGCAACAGCAATTCAGAGAAGAAACAGCAAGGCACTTGGAACTAATTACTTTCATATCCAAAATCCTCTTTCCTTCACAGCTGGAGATAATTATTTGGCCCAGTTTACCAGAAAAGGAAAATAACTTCTAATTAAACAACACTGAAAACTGAGAAGTCTGATGAGTCCTAAACAAGTCTGTATTAATGGTATATATTATTATACTGTGACAGTTCATTTTAGATAGATAGATAGATAGATAGATAGATAGATAGATAGATAGATAGATAGATAGAAAGATAGATAGAAAGATAGATAGGTTCAGACAGCTTTAAAATAAAATCTTTTCCAGTGATATTTTTACAAGTTTCTGATCACTTGATTTGCAAAGCACACAGTGTTCTGATTATAATTACCTTATGCTACCTTGTGATTAAGAAAAAAATTACAGTTTCATGCTTATCAAGCAAAATTAGAGAGAATATCATATTACTATATAACAAAGACTGGACATAAAAGATTGGGGAGCTTGTCAGACAGCTTTTGTTTCCATCACATCTGTTTAACAGTATGACTTACTGCTTTGCTGTATAGATGTTAATAATGTATTATTTTGCTGCTACTTATGTTTTATTCAAGCCTGGTAATGTCATATGTTGAGGTTTGGGTTATAAAACTACCTCTCCATCTAAAAAAATAAATCTATTTTGAAATACTGCAAAAGGCTCATTAAGATCATGGGACTATTGGAAATGCTGAATCAAGAAACTGGCTGAAGATATATTATATTTATTTCATATTCTGCTGCCATTTTTGCACTTTCAGCGTTTAGGATTATAAGCTTTTTGCAGCTTTCAGTATTTGATGCAGCTAGTATGAAGCTATAAAGCACGCGGAATAGTTCAGTAAGCAGATCTTTGTATGCCTGTATGAATTCAAAGTGCTGCCATTAACGCATATGTAGAGATAATATTAGTGACTTGTCATTTACAGTTTTATAACTCAAAATATCTGTTGCCAATAGTACGGCAAGAACTCTCTCTTATGGAGGGTTGAGTAAGAGAGCTGACTGGTGACTATACATGAGTAATAATGCTGTTGTCTATGTTTTAGAGACACTGTTTCTAAGGTTCTCCAGTACATTTGCCAAAGATAAATGCTGGCCAATGGTACACAGTTTAATTGATATGCAGCCCTGTGGCTAGAGAAAGAAAAAGCAGTGGTACATAGATACTTAGATTCATTTTGATGTTGTATGCAGCTCTGTATGTCATCTTGATATGTAGCTGTGTCGCATCAGTTATGAACAGATGTCTGCTCACGTTGTATCAGTAAGCACTGTGTGACCCAGCTCATGAGGGAATATTTAATAAACATATATATTACTGCACAGCGCAAACAGTGTGATGTGGAATCCAGTTATATTTCTAAAGAAATAACAGATGTCCAGTGCAAATCAGGATTTTGGAGCCTTTTATCCTCTTTCTTTATATTAGTAATCGAAAATGATGCTATCTGTGACCCTCCAAATGTGTATTATTAGTTCTTTATGTGTGGCATTTGCTAAACTAGAAAAGGTGTACTTTGTTAGCTCTTCTACATAGCAGTAGCCACAGTAACTAACATTTGCATGTTTATAGACTGTGATAATACATATGTATTTGAACTAGAGATGAAATCTAGCAAAGCCTATTAAGACAACCATGCCTCACTTGGACACCAGTACTTTTTGCTGATATCTTGGGGCTAAGGACAATATGGAGGAAAAATAGAGACAAGGTATCCATGAAATGAAAGTGTATAAATTACAGCAAACTAAAAGGTCACATCAGGCAGAAACAACTTCTTAGAATCAAACAATACTGCCACACAGTACAGAAAATAAACATTAATTACATTATACCACAGAACTAACTGCCACATCTACTTTAATAGATACCTATTAATACCTATATTTACCTGCATTTGAGTAAATAAATCTGCTAAATGCCTAAAGTCTGCAAGGTTGAGGTTCTGCATGCCTGCCTCAAAGAAAAATAATATGAAAAGGAACATGTTAGAAAAAAAAAGATGTCTAGAGCTGCAAATTAATTATGTTTCTGCAAATTAATTGTATGACATGGAATCCAAAAACACAGAAAAATCATTTTGCAAAATATACACTGAAGTGGTAAACGTAAACGAAAAATTAGAAGAACAGCAAAAGTCAGGAAGAAACAAAGAAAGTTCTTTCAAGATTTTTTTTCACACTGTTCACTCTTAAGCAATAGATATGGTAGAAATCAAAATGAAACTAGCAGAATTTGAAGCAAAGAAGAGGAGGAATTAAAAATAAATCTATTTCTCGGTAATACCAGAAAAGACTGCATGGAGTGATTACATTAATTTGATTTACAACAGGAGTTCCTAAATCCCTAATTCAGTGAAAAGACCACATCAGTTATTCAGACTAGGCTGACTACAATCCAGAAAACAGCAATGACCTAGCCAACTGAAGTTCCAAGCATTTGAAAGAAAAGAAAAAAAAAAGAAGCTCATATAATCTAAGTTATGTCAAAACTGAGAAATAAACACTAGAGAAACTTAGGCATGTATAGTGGCTTTTCTATTGCCACCAGAAAGGAATGCGATAAATTATTTATTTATTTGTTTTAACATTTGTTTGCCAGGATAGTCTGACTGGACAACAAGTGTCCATTTTCAGCTGATGCCTGGGGAGAAAAACTCCATAAGTTTACAGAGAGAAGAAAAATTTACAAAAGAGACATTACAGAGTAGTAGCATACAGATTGTAAAATTTACAACAGTTAGTATACAATAAGAGGATATTACCCCTTTTGGTTGAAAATACAAGTGCACAAAAATATACAAAGAGAGTAGATAAGAACCTGGTAGAGCATTGCAAGATATTTCACAATGGAATAAAAGTATATAAATGTTTAAGTTTCCATATATACATTCAAGCAAATATACATGAAAGAGTGTATATATATATATATATATATATATATATATATATATATATATATATATATATATATATATATATATATATATATATATATACACACACACACACACACACACACGCGCACACACACACACACACACACACACACACACACACACACACACACACACACGTACATACACTCATATATAGGTTATTGCTCACACATGGATAGGTATAGTTAGTTATAGTTAGTTATAGTTATAGTTAGTTTCATCCTATTGTAGGTCTGTAGCTTGGAACGAGATTTCCTGCTTAATTTAATGTGCATTTTCCAAAAGAAAAAAAAAACTTTTTATAACCAACAAAAGTAGAATTAAAGATACATTTTCTAGCATTAGTTAGGTATTGGGGAAGCACTGCAAAGGCTGGAAGACATGGAGATTGGAGAAATGAAAAGTCAACATCAGCAGTGAGAAAGACACATTCACTCAACCTGTCTCCCCTTCCTGAAAGAACTATGAAATAGAGACTGAAAGACATGTGTTCTACAACTAGGAAATCACTAAACTGATTCAACCCTTAAAAGAATGGGAGGACAAAGTCCCACAAAATAGGGACAGATTCTGAATATTGTTTTTTTATAGATTTAGAAAGGTTGTTAAAATAACATGATTTGTATTAGAATGTATTTTGGAAGGATATTGAGACTGAAACTCAAAGGTATGTCATTATTTAATGACTTCAGCCCTGAGTGATTTGTCAAAAAAGTACAACTTTTATGAGGAACAGATCAAAATATGATACACAAATCTTGACATTTTTTGAAAATCTGGACAGTTGAGAGTATGAGTTTAAGGTTTTATACCCATATTGTGTCCAGTTAATTCAATCCCTGATGTGGTGCTCATACGATTTTTTTCATATATTTGCACAGTTGGGTGATGGGGAGGGAGTTAATTAGACTTTTCCTTCTTAATTCAGATGTGTTTGACACTTTGGATGCATCCCTAAAGGTAATTGCCAGGTAAAGTTTTCATGTATACAGTTTTGAGTCAAGAAGTAGTTCTGCTGGAGTAATCACTGAGGAGGACACAAACTGAAATCCTTCTTTAAACAATTGAAAATGTTTTTGCTGTATGACAAAATTTGATATTGTTAGAAATGTTATATTTATCATATCTATGCAAAACATCATTGTGTGAAATCTCAGTGTCACCAGTAGATACAATAGCAATGCAGTTTATCGAACCTTGCCTCTGCCTACCCTTTTCATGTTGTCTGTCCCATTTGCCCCTCTGCAACTGTTCCCTTCTCTCCCCTGTTGCTTTGCTGTCACGCTGCGCAAGTAGACTGATTGTCTTATTGGTGTTAGGTCTAAAGGAACAACATGGGGGTTAAAATACTCATCAGCTGGAAATAGATTAGAATGTTTATCTGTGAGATTCATTATGTTTGAATCAAACATTTCATCTTTTTTATTGTTATTCTTAGTTTTAATTTTGAATTTTGAAGTGGATAAACCTCCTTAGTTTCATACCCTTTCCTGTCTATTTCTATTTTGCCTTTCTTTCTTCCTTTTTTTAATCGGCTGACACTTCTAGTCAATATTAGAAAAGCGTTATAGTATTTGTTTGTGTTACTAGGAAAAAGAAAATCATTAGAGATAGATTTATTGAGCTTGTTGATTTCCTCAGCATAAAGTTCAAGTTATCTTTCATTGTTTTGTATAATAGCTCTCATTAAATCTATTCTATAATTGTCAAATAAATCAGTAAGCTCTGAACAAAATTCAGAGCCTTCAGTAATATTATTTGAATATTTCAACACTCTTAACTACTGGGAACACTTATTTTACTTTTACAGTCTTTCAAAAATACTCTATCAATCTGCAGTGAGCTATATTAAAGTACAACTTTCTATAGCGTACTCACTTGTTTGATGAGGGTGTTACTTGTAGCTGGAACAGCTCCAGAAAATGTGCTTGTTTTATTCAGCAAATTTTTAAATCCAGTTTTTGCCTTGCAGAGTTTCCATTAAGTCTTGTAGTTTGGTGAACCAAAGTGGAATGAGGCTCATGCAATTGAAGGGCAGTGATGATTAACTCCTCTGTCTGACCTGGAGTTAGAGGCCCGACTGATATTGTTCCAAGTGACAGGAGCCATCCATTCTCGCTCACTTAGGAAAAAAAACTTGGTTGCAAAGAATGGAGGATTGTCTTTTACCATTGACATAATTCTGTCCTCTTTAGATTTGTGATGCCAACATTTGACTAAGTAGTTGAACCAATTTTTTTAAATCTCTTCACAATGAGCACAGGTAAATGGACTCCAGATGGTTACCTTCCCAATCCATGGACAAATCCAGAGATGACATGACAACCTTCACCGAATAAGCCAACCCCCCCCCCACAAAAAAAAAATAAAGTAGAAAGCACAGCAATGAACACCAATAACAAGAGGAATATTGTGTTAAAGTAAGTCTAAACACTCAGAAATAAAGTAAAATCCTTTAATTAAATCACAGTTAAGCATTTCTATCCTTAGAGCAGTCAGAACATCATCAAACTGACAAGAAACTTGCAATGCACCATTAAATAACATTCAAAATGTTATATGCTCAGACATGTGACATCACACTGAAAAAAATGTCTGTCTATGTATGTCAAAAAATAAATAAATAAAGGAAATGAATGCTAAAAACAGTGCAAAAGTATTTGAATATTTTGCTTTATGTCATTTGCAAGATTAAAAGTTATAAATTTGCAGTTCTCAGCATCATTATGTTTGCTATTGGTATATTGTCAATAAATCCTGTTTGGGGGGGACCAGTATCTATGTTTAGCTGCCAAGTTAGTTCCCTGTACTCTATCCTGGTTTCCCAGGGACCACCTAAAGAAATGTTTGTGTGTTTGTGTCCTTTCTTATAGCCATGTCATGCAATTGTTCATAAATTCACTTCCTGAGTGTTCTTTCAGTTTTTGCTATGTAAAGAGTGGCTCATAATAAACAGTTGCCCACATATATAAGACCAATACTTCCACAATTAAAGTTTTTACTAGATGTGTAGCTTCTGTTCTGGGTAGCAATAGTAATTTTGCTGCCTTCCAAAATATACTGGTGGCAACCCCCCCACAAAAAAAACAAAAAAATTATCAGCAAAGAATTATATCATTTTTTACGTGTCAACAAACCCGCAGTCCCTTCAATATCTGGCATAGCAAAAGCACACTGTAGCTTCCTATTATACATGGATATCAGGCTGGTACAAGACTTCATGGAAGTCATAATGGACACCAACTACCTGTCCTTTGAAGAAAAATTATACAAACAAATTCAAAGGATGGCAATGGGGGTGGTGTGTGCCCCCCATCTCTGCTAATGTGCTGTTGTGGACTTGGCAAAGGACTACAATTTGTCCATTTGCTGATTGTTAGCTTAATTATTCCATTGTGGTCTGCCACAATAGACAAGTTAAATGAATTATTAAAATACATCCAATCTATTTCACCCTTTTTGTAATTCATACCCCATGTTTCTCATGAAGAAGTTAACTTCATAGATGTCATTTTAAGAAAAAACAGTTTGGAAAGAAAATTTTGTTCAAACCTGTACTGTGTGCCAACTTTCTCCAACTTACATCTTCATTATGACAGTAAACACCCACACTTTCAAAAAAGGAGGTTGGGGAAGGTCCCGTTTGGTAGACTGTCACATATGACTTCTGATTATAACACCTTTTTCAAAGAAAGCAATAACCTATATGGTATGTTTTAGATCTTGGTTACTCTCCCATCCTTTTACAAATCATCCCAGATGAAATAATAAATTCTTGGGGCTCAAATTATATGCCAATCTTGGGATAAGGAAAGGAATGTACTGCTCCTAAGAAGGCTTGGGGTACAAACTATGAGAAGTCAATGACATTGAAATACAACAAGCAATCTGGAGGGAAAAAAACCTTTTGAAAAAAAAAATACTGCATCATATTTTCTCACTTTCTAGAAGTGACAGGACATTTGTGTGATCAACTACTTATAATATACTAAAGAGGCAAAAGCTTTCAAGAGAGGTTTGAAAGAGGGGTGGAAATCATCACAATGCCTAATAGAAAGCAGGGAACATGCAATTGTGTGTTTTGCCACCAGTGTAAGTATATTTTGGAAGACAGCAAAACTGTCGCTGTCCGTAACAAAACCTACTTGTCTATTGAACATTTTAATTGTGGAAAGACCCTTGGTCTTAAATTAGTGGCCAGCTGTCAAGCACCTCTGTGCATACAAAAAAAAATTGAAAAAGCACTAAGGAGGTGAATTTACAAGCAGATGCATGACGTTGCTATAAAAAAGGATACACATATACCTTACAAACATCCCCTAAGATGTAAGACCTCAAGTTTCAAGTTTTTTGTATTGGAAAATGTTCCCATTAATACCAGATATTGTCCCTGGAAAACAATGGTGGAGTACAGGGAACTAACTTGGTAGCTAAACTTAGTCACTGGTCCACCCCAGTATTTAACTTTTAATCTTGTACATGACATAAAGCATAATATTCAAATATTTTACACTGTTTTTATAGCATTCAGTTCCTTTATTTTGACATATGTAGACAAACAACTTTAAGTGTGATGTTGCATGGCATAGATTACATGACTTTTTGAATGTTGTTGAATGGTGGATTGCAAGCTTATTGTCATTTCTAAAGTCCAGACTGTCCTAAGGATGAAAGTGCATAAATGTGATTTCATTAAAGGATTTTATATTATTTCTGAGTGTTTAGACTTACTTTAGCACACTATTTGTCTGGTTATTGGTGTTATACCATTATTTCAACACAATTAAATTTGGTAGCCAAGCTCTGTAAAAGTAAAATGTATAAATTGATGGAAGACAGAAGTTATAAAGGCAGATGATTATCACAAATTTAACCTGCCAAGGGAAGTAATGATTTTCAGCAGATAGAAGTACAATGTTGAATCTCAACAGCTGCACAGCCAACTCACCCATCTGTGTATTTCCTCAAATGTTTTTGCCCATCCCCCCACATTCTTAACCCCTGCCTCATCCTTCAGACACACTTGCTCCCCCACTGACTGCAGCTACATTGCTAGCTGGGGCCAGTGTCAGGCTAAGACAAGACACCATCTTAAGATGCTTTGAATGTTTTTTTCCTTCTTCTTTTGCTTTTTTACATCCTTTATTCTACTGTCTGTTTCACTTCCACCACTAACATGTAGCAACATCAGTGCAACCAGCCCATGGATAATCGTGCAGTGCATCCACCTATATTCTTGCAGCAATGCTGGAACCTTAACATCTGCAACAAGAGCTTTAACCCTTACTTGAAATTACATCACTTCCTCCAGAGTAGTCAAACCACCAAAAGTACCAGTCCTTTGCATCTATTTCCGACTAACTCATCAGATATCCAGTCTGGCAAACAAACTTCAGGTTTCTATGTCATGGTTAAGGATGTATTCCTCTGTGCCACAAAACCAACCCTATTTGTGTATCATCTAGGTCATCCCTATTTGTGTATCATCTAAAAAAGACAAATACTAAAATGCTGTGATTCTAAAAAAGTAGCAAAATTTAACCTAATGGATGGCTTTTATAATGCACTAAATTACTTAGTAGAAGAAGTTTAAGAGAGGCATAAAATCTAATGAAATTCAAAAAAGGCAACAACTGAAATAGCAATTATTCAGCCCACAACACAGATTTCTTTGGTTATTTATTTACTTACTTAGTTATCTATACCCATTTGCTGACCAGGATAATCTGACTGAGATAATTTCCCACTTTTTCAGTGAAGTCACAGAAAGAGAAGATCCACACTACCAAATATATAGTCATTGTTTAATGAATATTTTAATAGTGTGATAGATTCTGATAGAGGGGAATACTAAAGAGTTGGGAAAACCAAGACACAGAAGATCTACACTGGTAAATTTGATAAACTAAAATTGACAAATGCTATTTTTCTATATTTTTTGTTAAGCTAAGCTTCATATTTCCATGTAAGGGTGAATCCATGAACTAGAAAAATAAATGTGCTAGGTGCCACATAGAGCAGAGAAGCTAGGATCCCAGTAATGACTGACCACGTATCTCATGCTGCTGTTAGGTAATCAAACATCTGTTGTTAAACATTAAAGATTGCAGAATATCACAACTTAGATGTTAGTAACTACAGGATACTCCCGCAACAATATTGTGTTCAGTTCAAAGATATAATCCATGGTCATGGCCAGGGATTCAAACACACATCTTGTTCATCAATTAGTTTGGTTTGAGCACAGTAAGTCATGTGGATTTAACCCCAGTAAATGTATACCACATAAAATGGCATGAATTAAACTGCAAAGTCAAATGTTCTGAAGTGACTAAGAATTGCTTAGAAAATAGCTATATAAAAAGAATGAAAAAAATGAACTATGAGAATCAAATCATAGAGGTTTTATAAGGACACTTACTGTGAAGCAAGGGATTTATAAGGTCCCTTACTGCGAAGCAAGGGATAATCTGCCTTTTTCCACAGAAGAGAGCGATATAGGTATCAAGGCAGCAAACAAATTAAGGGCATAAATTAAGAAACTTTACAGCAAGACAGTTAAGTTTTAAGGAAGAAAATACAAGTAAATACATTAAGGTGTGGAGAATTGATAGAAGAAACAGTGGGTAGATTTTTAAGTACCATAGAGGTGAGTAAGAACCAAACACTGAGTAAAGTAGCCAGGCACTGCAACATAGCAGCTGGAAAGATACACAGGGAAGTGTATATGACTCATAATGGTGGTGCTGTTTCCACTTTCTTTTAATCGCAGATCATACTCTCCTGATAATATTGTGCTCAGGTCTGGATAGTAGCTCTCTCACATGACCTAAGCAGATATAAAGAGATTAACACAACTATAACTACAAAATATAAAACTGTCTCTAAGGGTCGTCTATGCAATGAATAAAGACTCATTACGTGCATCACAGAGTATTGCAGAGTGCAAGCAATATGGCTGATTTGCTTATTAACCACCTGCTATCAAATATTATGAAAATTAATGATTGTTGGAAAGTATTTTAAGAACTCATGAATAACAAAATAAACAAGAATGGGCTGCAAACATGGAACTGTTTCTTTGAAGCATATTACATCCTTCCACTGAGGGAAGAAACACATATGCAGTGCTTTATCTTGCCTTCAATATGACAAATGCAATGGTATGGTGCTGGAAAGTGAAGTATAGAGAAATCATTATCAAATGGCCAACATTTGGAGCTGGAATAGTATGATTGCAGGCATAAAATATCTGAAATCATCAAAGTCTGCATTGTTGGGCTGGTTTTCTGCCAGAGTAATGGAAGCAAATCAGATTTGCATAGTTTTTTGTTTTGTTTTGATTTATTTATTTAATTTAATTGGTCAAGTAGATCTTTTTTTTTACTTTATTTTTTAATCATTGTTAACTGGGTAACCTCATTGTATGTAATCTAATTTTCAGGAGCATCTCAGGAGCATTATTTGGTAAATAACTTGCTCAGAGTCACAAGCAGACAAATGGAGGATAAGTGTTTGAATCCTACATTGCCAGATATAGTCAATTAGCAGCTCATAGCCTTAAACTTCTTCAATGAACTACCATAACTTTCCAACTTTCTCATTCACTTTGGTGGGAGCCAAAGGAAATGTTTAAACTGATTGGGTAAAGTGTGACCAGGGCAAAGTGCCCTTACAGCCCGAGTGAGTTGCATGAAACAGTAATGCATATAAAAATCACAATTGTTTTCATTTAGCAATAAAGAATATTGCAGTTTCACTTAACTTAATGTTCTGTGTGACTAATTCATGTTGCAAAGACACATGAAGTTTGTTGTTTGCCTGAACTTTAATGCACAGAGAGTTGTAACTGGGAAAATGTTGTCTGCTTCCTCTACATTCAGCTCTAAATGAGTAATGCTGAGCAGCTAATTCAGGAACTAGTGAATATTACGTGTCTCCACTGATTACATTCCCTAAGGTATAGAGAACAGCTGTTTTGTTGCCCTTGTCTACATCTGGCAACTCTACTGACTTTGGGAATAATAGATTTGTTAGTCTCACAATAATTATTTGCAATGATATAGAACATATTATAACTAAACTACTATGTAACAATAATAGTGATCCTGCATCCATTGACTCACACTGGTTTATCTTTACAAAAGTCAGATAATGTCTACTCAACCTGTTTTGAGTTTTTTGAAAGAGTTACTGAGAACATTGGTAAGGGTTATTCAGTCTATACTGCTGCCTGGACCTTGCCAAAGTCTTCACAATTCTGAAATTACTGACAAACTCTATTGATTCAACGTTAACTATTACCTATGCACTGAATATGTAACTAGCTTTTTGAAAGAACCCATGCTATTAAGATTATGGGTATTAATTATAGACAGAAGAATGTCACCTGGATCTCATCCCCATTGGTTTATACTTCTCTGGCAGATATATCTGGGCTGTGGGTAGCCAAGTTTGCAAAGTGGGGGAAAGTATAAAATCCCTTTTTGGTTCTCAAAATTTCCAATAAAGACTATATCAAACAAAATGTGTGGTATATTAAGCATGGGCTTAACCTCAAGGGCAAGAGGATGCAACAGTTTTTGTAAATCTATAATCATGTCTGTTTTTGATATGGGTAACATTCCAATTAAATCTGACACAGTCATCTAGGGACTTGGGGAACTTTGTTGGTAACAAACTCTCCTTTGACCAATGTGTTTCAGTGGTGATTAGCAAATTCACCTCCTCTGCACAACATATTCTTCATGTTATATCCAAATGGTCAAAAGAAGATAAGTTCTAACCTTATACCTCCCTCATTATCCCCATCATTGATGAAAGTGCCCCATTTGGCATGTACCTTGCTAAGCACCTAAAACAACTAAAGAGATTTCATGGTTTCTTCACCAAAGTAACCTCAGGTCTCAGTAACCTTAGCTAGTCTAAAGTCACAGTCCTTTTATCCAGTGCCAGGGGTGATCTCAGCTCTGTAAATACTATAAACACTGTTGGAAATAAAAATTGAAAGATGAATCAGACATTTAGTTGGTCGGTTAGTTAGTTAGTTAGTTAGTTAGTTAGTTAGTTAGTTAGTTAGTTAGTTAGTTAGTTAGTTAGTTTAGTTAGTTAGTTATTGCTGTTTGTTTGTTTGTTTGTGTGCTTGATTATTTGTCTGTCTGTTATACAGGTGAGCGGTGGCACATGATCCTTGACCTTGTCAGCCATTTCCAGGGCCAAAATGTTGACACAAAACAGTTACAACAATATATACATACATGCAACTCAAACTACAAGACAGCAACAGTAATCTGGTATGTCTGTGCAACAAAAACAACTTGAAGTAATACCAGCTGTTTTAGTTAAAAGTTATTTTCTAGTTCATCCTCCAAGCAAACTTCTACGTATTTCATACATCTGCTTCTAAAATACTTTTACAGCTTGATACTGATGGTGTGTGCACAGTCTGTTCGGCCAAGGATTAGCGAAAATAACTGTTCAGTTCCCCTACTGCTTCTGCTGTCAAATGTGAGAAATTTTAGATTTTCTTGAGCAGTCTGTAAGCCACAGATGTTTGAGTCTGTTACTGTTGTATGCTGACTGGCCTAATGAGTTTGTTTCCTTCTGTGATTTTCTACCCACAGCCATAAAGGGATTACAGAAATGCTCTGTAGGGTTTATAGTAGATATCAATGAAAAGCGTTTGCAGCTGCAAAAAGCAATAAGACCAGCGAATGTAGTTACTACTCCAAAAACAATACTTGCCATAGAAAGATAAGCAATGATGATGACAGCAGTCATATTTAGAATCCTTTAAATTTTGCATACCACACAAAAGACATGGAACAAGTCAGACTGGGCCAATATTATTTCTTTCCAGCTGACAGGAGAAGCATTAAAAACTATATGGAGATGAAGGGGACTAATTACACGACTATAAAAAGCTTCACAAGGAATTTCTAGCAAGTTCTATTTAGTTATGTTGACAACCTTCTGTAAAATGTCTTCTCAGAGATCTTGTTGAATTCTAAGTACAACAAAGATACACAGTTCTTCTTGTCCAACCAGTGATGACTCAATCACAGAAATGAATTAGGATGGACTAATGAAGCCTCAGCTATCTGAAGCTAGACTGTTTATGATCAGTCAATGAATCAGTATTCAGTATCTACACCAGACCGACCCAAAGAGTATTTTCTATGCTTTCTCCAAGAAATTAAGTGAGACTAGTATATGATTTCAAGGAAAGTATTTTCTTTTAGTCTTTATCTTGCATGACATCAGTGAAATTCTGTCGCTATGACACAGACAGTTTAAGCCTGATTGACCAATCTGACCCAGCATTGAACAGCAAACAAAGCAAGGGTAAGCAACCAGCAAAAATAGAACTCTGGCTAGGGTGGATCAAAGGGAGTGGCTGCCCTGGGACAAGTTGTAAAGAGAGCATGGTCATCCAATAAGGAAATAAAATACTGGCTTTGCCAATTGCTGGTACTCTTCAGTTGTGGTATAAATAAGTAGATAGGAATGACTGAGGAGCTGTTTTTGTTTTTTTCTCCTGAAGTTTGGTTTGAGGGTACACCAGTGTAGGGAACTGCCTAGCTTGCAATTCTCCCTAGTTACTGCTATTTCTACCATACCAGTTCTGAGGGAAAATCGGCAATATGACTTTCTGCAAAATCATAACTACTGGATAGAGAGAGAGAGGTACATGATATACAGCATATTGGCCAGGGATATTTGCTTGACTTTCTCAATCTGGATCCTTATGGTAGCTTTATTGTGTTATGCATGGAAAGTTGCAGATCCAGAGTGAAGGCATAGGGCATAGCAGGCCCTCATATCTGCAAATGCGCATGCCAGCTTCTCATGACAAACTTTCAGCTATGGGAAATGAATGGGCTGATGGGATTCTAGGAGATTTAATGATCAGCATTAAGTGAGGAGGAAAACAACTCAGATAAAAAATGGAAATACTATACTGATACATGTAATGTAATTATAGCACAATGCACTAAAAACAAGAATAAAACCATGTTTTTAGTATAGCATGGCCAGGTAATTGCCCATAAAGTTTCCCAATACATGCTAATGACAAATAAATGTCAGCAGTCCATCAGTTCAGTATGAACTAACTAGGTGACTAAAAACCTTCTGCTGCTCAAAAAATGTAGCATACCCTGTTCACTAACCACTATAACCACATTTTTATTTTGGTTTATGCTGTCAAATATGCAATCAAGAAAGGCAAAGAAGACTGCTGCTTTTATGAGTTGTTGATAAGAACAAGTATTTCAAATAAATAAGTCTTGGTGCTGACTGTGAAACTCTGGGAACAGCTAATACAAGTTTTAACTGTATATATTTTTTTTAATTTTTATTCTATCAATCATTCAAAATATTTTGATTTTTATAAAGATTAAGCAAGTCATTACAATTAGATATCAAGTTTAAATAAGGAAAGAAAGGGCATTTAATTCTATTCATATATTATACAATTTGTGACAAATAACTTTTGTTTTACTCTGAAATGTTTAATTTCTTGTATGAAGCCTTGTTTCTATGAAACCAGAACTGAGATGAAGGAATGAAGCGTACACCTAAAGAAAGCATAATGCCTAATTAAAAATATATTAGTATAATTAGCCAATGCTTGGTATATTAACTTAATTAGCAGATGTATCGCAAACGTAATGCTAACATAATAAAAGCTAAGTTACTCTTCCAATTAAATAACATCTTAGAGGTTAAGTCATTTCTGATAATGGCATTGTATAGCTGAAAGGTGGATTACAGTTCACCCTGGATTAATTCAGATTAATTAAATCTTTAAGCATGCTGATTTTAATTCAGCCACACAGTGAAATGTTGTGTTAGGCACAAAAAAAACTTACATAATCAACCTGTGGCCTTATTTAATAGTTCAGTGAGCTGAGAGAAAACATGACTTCCCTTAAAATGGCATTTTTGTATGCCAAAATGAATAGAGGAAAGCGTCTATTGGAATTTCTACTACATTTAAAATGTTTGCTTTTATACACAATTCTTGTAAAGGAGCTTTTCCCCAGAAGTCAATTGAAAATGAGTTTTGCAAATTATATATCACCCCTTAACAATAGTGAAACTGGCAGATAGAAAGATAGTTAAAAAGATAGAGAGATAGACATACATACAGATATACATAACAGAAAAATACTTCTTAGTGGAATTTAACATAATGTTGACAGACCATAGACTATAGTTTAATTCTAGTAGCAGTAACAAGTGTTTCAGCAAGGAATATATTCAGCAGTTAAAAGGAGACAATATCATGATGCCAGAACTTGAGGTGGTAAATCAAGTGTGTGTGTGTGTGTGTGTGTGTGTGTGTGTGTGTGTGTGTGTGTGTGTGTGTGTGTGTGTGTGTGTATGTGTTTATGTATATACATATGTGCATGATGCGGTATAGTTATGACAACATTTTATAGTATATGTGTAGTTATATATAAATGTTTTGTTTCTTATTCAATCTTTTTAGTTCTAAAGCTCACTCTTTTTGCATGCACTGTTGTGAATGTTCACTCAATGATGAGATTTTTTTTTTATATAGAAAGATTGATATATATATATATATATATATATATATATATATGTGTGTGTGTGTGTGTGTGTGTGTGTATGTGTGCAGGATCCCTGTTTTTGGTATTTCTCATCATTGCTGAAAGTGGCCACATTAAACTGCTGGAATATTTATTTTTCTTCCTGGTTGTGGAAATGTACAGAGACCCACATTGGGGCTGAGGAGATTTAAATGCAACTGTGCAGGGACCCTACATAAAGGCCAAGTTGTATGTGATCACAAATGTAATGCGTTTATTTAACTCTAGAATCACTTTAGTTGCATGTTTTTCAGTTTTGGTCATAGTAATCACTGATGAACTTGTTCAATATAGGAGGAATCAGGAAGCCAATCTGGCGATCCCCTGCCATAAACAAACCCTACAACAGAAGGAGGAAACTGATGCAGAATAAGGTGAAGTCCCAAGACTGGAAAAACTCCCTTATCAGCCTCAGCAAAAAATTGAGATCCCTCATCAAATCCTCTAAAGCTAGCTAAGAAAACAGAATTTCAGTAGATAGTAAAGACAACTACAAGGCATTCTATAGTTATGTAAAGAATCTCCACGGCAATATCCAGATTTGCTCTGAACTACTGCACAATGGTACCTCCTATACTGAGCCAACAAATATTGCCAATATACTGGCCGACAGATTCAGTGCCAACTTTACCACTCTCTCCCCCACCAAAGGACCAATCACAATACCAGTAGATTGCCAAGCACCCAGTATTACTGCTGCACAGGTTAAAACAGCACTGTCCAAGACCAAGAATACAGCTTCTATTGGACCTGACAATATCACCGGCTGAGTTCTACATGAACTACAGAGTGAACTGGCACCTCATCTGTGTGCCCAGTTCAATCACAGCCTCACCTCAGGCTTTGTCCCTACTGAATGGTGCACTGCTACCATCATCCCTTTCCACATAGGAGGAGCAACTACACACCCTGGGAACTATTGCCCCATTAGCTTGACGATTCTGATATGCAAAGCTATGGAGCGCATCATCATGGACCTAATAAACAAGGATATAGGGATTCTCCAAACTCTGGATCCCACACAGTTTGGTTTTGTGAAGGGTAGATCATGCCTGTTCAATCTGGTTGACTTCTTTGAGTCAGTCACCAGAGCTGTAGATGAAGGCAAGGTGGTTCACGCAGCCTACCTTGATCTGGCCAAAGCCTTTGATACCATTCCCCACTCAGGAATCATAGAAAAACTCACTAAGCTAGGCATCAACCCTTATATCACTAGGTGGGTTTCAAACTGGCTTAAAGATAGAACCCACAGTGTGAAAGTAGTTGACTCCAAGTCAGACTGCCACCAGTCACAAGTGGAGTCCCACAGGGTTTGGTCCTGGGTCCTCTCCTGTTTGGTATTTACTTCTCTGAAGTCCAGGCCACCACGAAGGGACACTGGCTGACAAAGTTTGCAGACGATTGCAAGTTGGGACTATTATTAACTCCCCAAGTGATGTTGACATCCTACAGAAAGGCCTCACCAAGACCAATGACTGGTGTCAGAACCATGGCCTTAAGCTCAATACCAAATAATGTGTCTTCATCCCCTTTGGGAAAAACCCGGTTCCCATGAATTACCACATCGATGGTAATCCACTGAACACAGAAGGCGTTATAAGAGATCTGGGAACACAGGATGACAGCAACCTTGCTTTTGACCACCACATTGCCACTGTGGTCAGAAAGACCTTCTATGTGGTTCATCTCATTATTAAGGGTTTTGCATACAGGAAGAAAGAGGTCATTGTCTTCCTCTACACTTCCCTCATTAGGCCAGTTATCGAGTACAATGCCCCATTTGGCATGTACCTCACTAGACACCAGCAACAACTGGAGAGGCTGCAAAAGTCCCTCAGAAAGAGAATCCTAGGCCTTAAACACTTGTCCTATCTGGATAGACTCAAAAAACTCCAACTATTCTCAGTCTCATATCGCCTACTTAGAGGCAATTTCTGCTTGACTTACAAAGCCATGTCTGACCCAGCTCTATTAGAAATGTTACACACACTCCAGAGACCTCAACCTCATTACCACAGTTAACAGAACAAGCTGGAAGAACAGGTTCATAACCCAGTGACTGCACATGCTATGGAATAGAATTCCCATACATGACAAACAGAGCACTTCACTGGCTCTCTTTAAGACAAATCTTGATGAGTGGATGGGAAGTAAAAAATTCACCCCAGGGATCACTCCAGTGGCTGTACTCAACAGAGAAACTGGGAACTAAGGTTGAGTGGCATGGTGCCAGGGTAATCGTATGGGCTAGGCTTGTAAAGGCTCCAGGGCTATTAGCCTAGTGCACACCTATGAACCTATGATCCTATATTTACCATTGAGCAAACGTTGGCAACAATTTAAAGTAATATACTCATACAAATAGATAGATAGATAGATAGATAGATAGATAGATAGATAGATAGATAGATAGATAGATAGATAGATAGATGGATATTCTTATGCTCATGCTTTTATGAGTGTCTAACTTCCTGTTCAAATATTTTTTCTTCTTATATCTTTACAGTCCTACTTATGTCTTTCTTTTCTTTCTGTATATATATTCTCATGTCTATGTTTCTACATGTACAGTTTTTGTCTCCAACTGATACTACTTTTTCTTTTAGATTTCCAAATAAGTCCCTCAAGAAATAATGTAATGTCAAAAACTACATAGTTGTGTAGGAAGAATTTGTTCCTTTGCTATGTGTATATATCTATAGATAAAATAAACCACTGAATTGTTTATGTTCTTTCTAGACTACTCTATGGGCTGTATTCATAGTCCAGGACTGCGCAAAACCATAGCCTGCATTTGCATACTGTGACACTACACAGATATGCAAATAAACTCACTGTAATGTAGTTCCATTGAATACGGAAACACAAAGCAATTTCTATAATCATGGCTATTTTTTCCTAAATGTGTAAATTGTGTAGCTTGTTTTTTTTTATGCATGCAAACTATTTTGCAGAATTGTAAATGGTATGTGCCTTGGCATATCAAGGGCAAGCATGTCTGAGTGCAGTCACGCTAAAAGCATTATAGCAAAGCTCCGGACTGTACAGCAGCTAAAACATTTTTCTTAAAAAAAAAATAAAGGAGTTAGAACAGTTTCATAACGGTGTATCCATTTGTCGATACCCTGATTGTTTCATTAAAGAATAGAAAAGGAGTGATAAAGATTGAAAAAGGGGAGACAAACAAAAGGGGAACACACAAGGGAAATATTAAGAGGGTTTGATTTTGAGGTGGTGATTGATGATGGGCACAATGTTTTTGTTGGGGGATAGATCCCCCTTTTTTTCATTTTTTCCTGTAGGAGTGTACTTTAGGTGGGAAATAGGGAAGAGGATGAAGGAAAAGGGGAAGGGACTAAAGGTAGCGAAGGTCCCAACAGGGTATGGGCCTCTGTTGTCTCATTGGTCAACATCAACAATGTGAGCATGTTTTCTACACACTGAAGAAAGGCTTTGACTGCTGTAATTCTCCTGTCCACTACCTCTTCTAGTATGTCCTCAATCAAACTTCGAAAGCCCCTGTTCAGTGAGGTTTGCCAGGCTGTCACATGCTGGAGTTCATTCAGGACCGGCACCTCCATTCCAGCTATGCAAGGATGGAGCCAAAAGGGTAGAGGGTGATCTCTCCCTAGCCAGGGAGTTACATACCTGGTCTGCTCGTAAGGGATTTGAAAAATAAAATGAGACAGAAGCAAAACAACAAAGTAAAAGAAATGCATAAGCAAAATAATAAATTAAAGAGAAAAAAAGGGGTGGGAGAGACAAAACAAAAAAAACACAATAAATACACACTATACTCGTGCAATACAAGGTAACAAGTCAATAAACCACCAAGAAAAATCTTTGTTGATGTACAGTTGTATATGGGAAGTGCTTATGCGTAAAGTTAAGGGTAGTGATTGGGGAAGTGTTTATGTAACTTGGACAAATGTGTAAGACTACTGCTTATGCATACTTATAATGATTTCAAATGACACTGCGGTAGTGGTGCTGTGCTAGCATTGTTGCCTCACAGTAAGATGCTGTCCTGTTCGATTCTCAGCTAGAGAGTCTTCTGTGTGAAGACATGCATGAATGGGCGTACCTTCGTTGAAGGTTATGAGTCAGAGCTGGCAACTCAGCACGTAAAAATCTACTACCAATCATTAGCAGACCGGAGTTCCACTGTGGCGACCCCTAACCTGGAAAAGCCGAAAGACACAACATAATGATTTCAAATGACAAGGGATTTTTTTAATTCAGAAGGGTTTTCCATTTCAGTTCAGTACTTTTCAAATGTATTTTGCCATACACAGACATCAAACATGAAAGAAATCATTAAGTACTGCAGTTAATCATGGTTAAAAATGACAGCGTTAACACGTTTTCCTTTGCTCTTCTTGTCTTCATTTGAATTTCTATCAGCTGCAAAGGTATAACAAGAGTTGTTTGCAGGATTACTACTCAAATCTGTTTTAAAAGCATCACTGTACTTTCTCTTTGTGCTTCCCCAAATTATGTGTAATAATTTCTACTATGGTTAGTTACGTAATAAATCTCTTATGGACACCTGTTAGTCTTACCAGAGGGTTCCACCAGCCTCTTTGTTCTGTTTTCCTGTTAGAAGTTATACTGGATTCCTTTCTCTTGCTAGAAGTAAAAGAGAGAAGGATAATCTTGATTACCTGTATTTTACTGTATTCCACATAAACACACATCTTATACTCCCTGTAATCATTTCTTTTTGTCTTATCCTGTCAAACTGTAACTGTTGAATGCATACGTATGTGTGTATCATTAAAATTCAATAGTTGAATATTCTACTGCATTATGTAGGTACTAAAGAAGTATGAATACAGGTCTGTCTTTTCTTTTAAAATATGCATGGAAATCCTGAACTGCAAAGACTGAACTGTAACAATTCAAGGACATCCATAGGTTCATAGGTGGTTACAAGGCTAATGGCCCAAGAGCCACTACAAACCTATCCATATTTATTCCATGTTGCCCCAGTTGTCAGTAGTTAGGTGGGTGAAGGTCACAGAGGTAAGGGTCTATGGTAGTTAATACTGACTTCCTCTTCCAGGAGGGAAATGGGCACCACCCCAGGACTGAATTTTTGGTCACCCATCCATTGGTCTTGGTTGTGTTTCAAGAGAGATATGGAGGAGCTCTGCATCATGTGAATTGTAAGCTTTTTTCAGAGAAGTGGCAATCTCTAGGGGATGCATCTATCTCTACAGCACAACCTGTTCATGTCAGAGACTAGGTTAAGATCCTTGGAGCAAGTGACTCTCCTGCCATTTGATTTATGGATGTGTGGAATTTCCATCAGGGCCAGGTAAGAAACTATCATGTAAGCCAGGCACAGCTCACTCCTTAGCAACCTTTTGTAGACAGAATACTGTGACAGGGCTTTCAGTCTTTCCATATAAGACTTGTTGTACATACTTTGTAATGTCTTGGTGAGAAACCTCTGTGGTCTCTCCAGTTGTTGCAGGTGGCTGGTGAGGTACATGCAAATGTGAGCAATGTACTCAATTATTGGTCTGATGAGGGATGAGTATAATGGAATTATAACATTCTTAGATGTAGATGCAATACCTTTACTTACAAGATGTAGCACATAGAAGGATTTCCTTACTACTGTGGAGACATGGTGGTCAAAGTTCAGATTGCTATAAACCTGAGTACCCAGATCACATACCGCTTGGTCTACATTGGGGGGGGGGGGGTTGTTTTTTTTTTTTTTTATGTAGCTTTAATCTGTGCTTTGGCACCAATTATTTGTCTGCATTAACCCTGTCTGCAGTATATTAACATCATTGGGGGACTCAATGATTGCTCCCAATTTGCAATTATCAGTAAACATGGTCAGCCACAGGCTGTCCAAGTTTGCCTGGACTTATGAGAAATAAATTCTGAATAGTAAGGGGCCCAATACAGAATCCTGTGGTATATCACTAGTGAGGGGTCTTTTGCTAGAGCTGAAGTCATCTACTTTAACAGTACATGTCCTATTGGTGAGCCATTTGGCTATGCATCTGGTAATGTAGGGGTTATTTCCAAATTGAGAGAGTTTCTCTATAATACGTAAGTGGGGGATTGTGTCAAATGCCTTGGCTAGGTCAAGATAGGTGGTATGCACTGTCTTTCCCTCATCCAGGGCCTTGGTGACTTTCTCAAATAAGTCAACCATGTTTAACAAGCATAATCTACCTTTAACGAATTTGAACTGGGTTGGGTCCAGAGTCTGGAGATTACCTATGTCATTATTAATAAGGGTCATAATGATTCTTTCCATGGTTTGCAGATAAGACTAGTCAAGCTTATGGGCCTATAATTCCTAGGGTCAGCTGATGTTCCCACTTTGTGCAGAGGGATTACTGTTGCTGTTTTCCATTCTGCCAGAACATATCCAGTTCTCAGGCTGTGGTTAAACATGGATCCAAGTGGGTCTGCTAGATCATGTTTTAAGTTGTATAAAAGGCAACCTGAGATGCTGTCTGATCCCACTGATGCTGTGTTTTTGGCATTGGAGAGTGCTGAGATGATCTGCTCTCTTGAGATAATAGGTTGAGGAATGTTGGCAGGTATACTTTGAGGGATGACTGGAAGGGATAGGAGGATGAAGTTTTCTCCAAGTCTGTCAGCTAGCAGGTTTCCTGTTACCTCTGGTTGAGTATGGGTAGTGCCATCTACAAAAAATTCAGTGCAGTGCATAGCTGGGTATTCCATTTTAGATTTTGGAAGTAGTTAAACAATGCCTTGTGATTATCATTAGGCAGGGAGGCTATTTTTGCTTTGTAATTTAGTTTCAGAGACTTGGCAAGATCTCTAATTTGTTTGTTTAACGTAGAGGGGGATTTCTTCCTCTGCTGAGCCAGTTCCCTCTTGTTCTTGGGCATTAGTTTCTTTCTCTTGTTGTATAGCCTGTTTATACTATTTATACTACGGTTCCACCAGATTGGCTTGTTTTTTTCTGCAAGACCCAGTTTTATTCTGGTCAGGTGCAGCCAATTCTATACAACTGCCTAAGTGGTTATACAGAGCATTGATGTACACCTCTGCATAGGAGTCCATGTTATCTGCATTTGCGGGGACTTTGAAACTTCTTATACCATCACTTAGTAGGAGGTAATTTGTCTTAAAAAAGTCTTAAGCATTTTTGAGCTTGATGGGGTATCTGGTCTTATAATTACATTGAACAAGACTGATTTTGATCTGATCTTACTAGGGAGGACATCACATGGGGGGGGGGGGTGCAATGCTCTCCCATATTAGTGAATACTATGTCCAGGACATTTGAGCATGTTGTGGGTGTGCTGACTAACTGTTCCAGAGCATTTGCACTGATGAAGTCCATGAACCTATGAACCAGCATGTTTGCGGTTGTATATGTTTCCCAGTTGATGGTAGGATAATTAGTATCTCCCATGAGTAAGGTGTTGGGCTATATGGCAAGTGACTACAGTAAGAACAGGTATATAATATGCTTTTCCTCTTTAATGGTGGAGAACCTATATCTTGTTATGATGAGGGAGAGGTCTTTGCCCATAGTTAATTGGACATGGAGTACCTCAAGAGAGTCATACTGTTTGACCAGTCTCAAGGTGTACTTATCCTTAATGAAAATGGATACACCTCCTCCTTTGTTTTTTTCATACTCAGTTTGTAGTCTGAACATATGGAAGACATTGTAGCCTTGTATGGCCTGGGTGCTTTCTGCACCCTTGAACCATGTCTTGGTGACTGCACAGGTGTCATCATCTTCCAAAGTGAGGAGGGCTTCCAGGGAGTCCAATTTCTTGTATAGACTCTTAGTATTAAGCAGCAGTGCCTTGAGTTTATCTAGAGAAGATTTTGTTATGTTGGGAAGTTGGTTATTTTGACACAGCCTAAAATGGCACAATAGGGATAGCTAATTCCCTTGCCAGTATCCAAAAGCCTAGAGGAGACAGGTGCAGACCATCTCTGGCAAAGCAGAGTGGCTTGTCAACCATGCCTTCCCAGGCTGACAGATAAAGGATCCCCTTGTAATGACACCAGAAGCTAAGCTAATTGTTAAAGTCAATTATTTTTTTGTTTATATTGTGTTATCATTCTTGTGGAAGGTAGAATGCGACTTAAGTCTAGGCTTATTCCTGCCTATGACACATAATCTGAGAGCTCAGTCAAGTTTCTCTTCCTATAGTCCAGTGAAGTATGTCTTAACTTATTCACCCCCTCACAGACTATAACGGAATCATACCGGTACTTGGATGAGTGACTTGAGTGATTGAGTGACTTGATGGATCCTGTCACCTGATGGGCAGCTAACTGTAACCTATTCCTTATCCAGCCTGGTGAGGGGAACATCCGTGTATTTCACAATAAAGTTACCTATGACCAGTACATTAGGTCTTGTGGTGTTAAGCCTTATGGGCTTATTTGTTGAGACACTGGTGTGTGTGGAAGTATGTGCTGTAGTTGTTTTCTGCATTGTTATGTGTGTAAGTGGTTTTGGTATGGGAGGCCTCTGCTCTTTTTGTAAGTTACTTGTGACTACTTTTGCATATGTGGGTAATGTGTCATGTCCTTATTTACTGTGGGAAGGGTGTGTGTGCTGACAACCTGCTTGGCATTCAATTTGTCCATATGTGAGCATCTTGCCTCCAATTTCATAGTGTAACTAGATCTCTCACATAAAGTATCTGTTTGTTTCAGGAGTAAGTGGTTGTCATTATGCAAGACAATTGCTACATTGCCTCAGGATGCCCATGTCTATCAGCCTGGCCAGAGAGATGATGGGAAACTGCCCATTCATGATAACAGGCTCTTACTGTATGTTTTATTAGGGAAGGGAATGGGTTAATTTGGTAGGACTGTGTTGGTATTTCCAAGGCTACAAGAGGGACCTATACTTTGTGTAGGCTAAGGTTGATCAATAAGGCAATGCTGCCCACTGCACAACTGAGTTGCTCCCAGAGCAGAAGAAAAGCTTGGAATGTTTTCACTGACAGATTTTTAGGGAAAGACTGAGCTTCTAGGCTTTTGTGTCTATGCAAGGACACTGCTAGCTGCTGCTGCATGAAGAGCAGCACCATGCAAATGTGAGGCTTAAATCTGAATAAAGAGAAACAAGTTTTACACTAACTACCAATAAAGCACACGATAAGTCTTCCACCAGCAAACCTCAACTCAAACAGCTTAGATTATACACTTCTGCCACGAGGGTGCAAAAAAGCACTTTCTTAATCTAGAATAGCTGATTTTGAGCCCAAGTGTAAAAAGATGACACAAACTAACTACAACAGCCCTATAACTAACAGATACAATGTAATAAATTACAATTAAGTACTTAAAGCAGACAGCAGTCAAAACATTTTTATTTTTGAAACTGCTAAAGTACTGTCACAGTATATAAGAGAAGTACAAAAAGATACTTAGAGCCCTTTTGTTTGTTTTCCAGCTCAGATAGACTAGGTAAACACCTACTTCCACTAGATGAATAAACCCAGTCCTACTAATGTAAACACACAGTAAAAGAGTGTCAGGAGTGAACTCCTACCACAAACAAACTTAAAAGACATGAAATTCTACCAAAAACAAACTTAAAGATACAGATACAACAGTATACTTTAAACAGTTTATAAAAGTGTTTTTAGTCAATAAAGTCTTCACGTTATATAAATGTGCTAAGAGCCACTTAATTGTACGGAACTTATAAAGGGACTAAAAAGAAGTTAAGCTGATTGATAAGCTCTCCAGCCAATAAAACTATATGCAAAACTCTCAAGTTTTTCCCCATCCTAAACAGACCAGGCTACCTCCCACTGCACTACATGGAAAATCCACTGACCTCTTGATGTAAAAATAAATAGCCAATGAGAGGCAAAATGCACTTTTTCAATATAAGCACAAGGAAAGGCAAATAAATAATTCAAGACATAAACAGCAGTGTACAAAGGGAGGAACTTATTCAGCTCAATTTACATTAGGGTTGGCAGCTAAAAGTCACAGGTTAAAGATGAAAGAAGGGGAGGGTCAGTGGAAACACTGTAAGGAAATCCCCAGCAGTGCTTTCGTTTATGCAGGCTTGAAATCTTTTCAGAAAAAGACAAAGGCCCAGAAATACCATTCAAACAATGTAAGCAATGAAAATGTGTGTGAAATATGCAGTTTAGCTAATTTTAAGTGTCTATCTCTCACATAGAATAAGAACACTAGGCCAAGGATATTTCTTAAAACAGAAAAAAATGGAGCAGATAAAACAGAAAGCAGCTTTATCTCTCACAGACAAGAAAATATGGGCTTACTTTCATCACCCAGTAGAGAATCACTAGAAGTACTTTAGTTTATGCAGGCTTGAAACCTTTACAGAAAAACACAAAGGCCCAGAAATTCAGTTAGTTTTCTTATAAACTGCTCTCTCATAGAAGGATACATTCCACATCTATGGAAAAAATCTGTTATTACTCCACCACATAAAGGTGGAAGCTCTCATCACGTCTCAAACTATTGCCCCATCTCTGTACTTTCCCTACTATCCAAAATCTTTGAGAAGTGTGTACACACACAATAACTCAAGTACCTCATTGATATAATCTTATGTCTTCCACTCAACATGGCTTCCACCCAGAGCACAGCACTATTACAGCCCTCCTCTCATTCACCGATACTGTCAACAAAACCTTAGATACAAGTCACTCCACGTCAGTAATCCTACTGGATCTTTGACACAGTATCACATACTAAACTTCTGATCCAATTAACAAAACTTGGCTGCACCCCCAAATCCCTCAACTGGTTTGCATCATACCTAAACAATAGACAACAATCTGTAAAGTGGTATAACATCCAATCTGATTATCTGCCAGACAACATAGGAGTCCCACAAGGTTCCATTCTGGGACCATTACTCTTCAACATCTTTATTAATGACCTCCACAAAGTCTCTCAACTAGGTAAAATTATCCAATATGCCGATGATTTGACAATAATCTCTACTTCAAACTATTTCTCTGAGCTCCACACAGTTACTGAAAATGCTTTTACAGAGATTGAATCAAGGCTAAACAATTCACAACTGGTACTAAACACCTAAAAAACAAAACTTCTATTATTCTCTTCAAAACCATCAGATATAGACTTCAAAATCTTATCTAAAGATGGATCTGAAATAGAAATAGTAAAATCTGCCAAACTACTAGGCATTACAATTGACAACAAACTCACCTTTGAAACACACATTCTCAATGCAATAAAGAATACACACTTTAAACTTGGCAAACTTTATCGTCATAAACTTTACATGGACAAAAACACCAAAACAAAACTTGCAAGTACCTTACTCATCCCTGCTCTACTTTATGGGAGTGCCATCTTTACTAACCTTCACTCATCCCTTCCTCAGCAATAAACTTCAGTCATGTTACTATAAAATAGCTAAATTCATCTCAGAAAAGCCTAACTGCTCACATCGCTGCCAAGCAATCTCTGAACTGAACTGGTTGGATTTCTCAAACTATCTTTGCTATATCCAATTAATGCTAGCCCACAAACTAATTTATAAACCAAACACCTACCCAGCACTCTCATCAATGCTACAAACTTATATTCCTTCATGTACCCTAAGATCCTCCAACAAATTGCTACTAAGTGTAACCAAGCCCAACAAAAGAGCTGGACAATGCTTATTCTTCCATAGAATTGATAAAAAATGGAACTCCTTACCCTCCCATATTACCCAGATAGGTGTATACTTACCATCCTGTATTACCCAAATAGACTGTATAAAGGCATATAAAGTAGCATTAGAAACTTACTTCCTATATAACCTCAAATGCCAATGCAAATCAAACAAACCACCATAAAACCTTCACTACTACTAACCCAGTTCCATAGTTCAAAATAACGTTTACCCTGACAGCAGCACAGCTCTATTACCGCTATAACTGTACATGCAAGAACTACCATGTTTTTTTCATGCAATGCCAAAAAGAAACAACTCAAGCTCTGTACTAAGCTACCAACTGTTATCTAAGATTGTATAAGTTCTGATACATACTGATAAGTTTTATATTGTCTATGCATTCTACTTTTATAAATCTTAAAAATGTTTGCATATTTCTGCTTTTAAAAATAATTTTGTCAAGTGTCTATATTTTTATTTGACTGTATTCATTGTGGAGCTTTTCTCCCCAGGCCTCCACTGAAATGGGTTCCTGACGCAGTGGACTTTCCCGGTCAACAAATGTCAATAAATAATAAAATAAATAAATTCATTGTGTATTTAAGTATCACTCAAACAATTTAACCAATGAAAAAAAGATGTGAAATGTGCAGCCTAGATAACTTAAGTGTCTATCTCTTATATATAACAAAAACACCAGGCCAAGCAAATTTCTTAAAACATAAAACAAAATGGAGCAGATGAAACAGAAAGCAGCTTTACTTTATCATTCCCAGACAAGGAAATATTGGTTTAATTTCCTTACCCAGCAGGGAATCTCCAGCAGTGCCTTAGTTTATGCAGGCTTGAAATCTTTTCAGAAAAAGGCAATGACCCAGAAATCCACTGTGTATTTAAGTATCATGTGTGAATTTCCTTTTCTGCAGAACTTTGTCAAATGTACAATAATGAAATAAAATAGCTTATTCTTTGACAGGCTATGTGCTTTACATTATTTCAGCAAAGTAACCCCCCTCTCCTCCCTCAACACTCAGTCTGACTAACATGTGGTGAGTGTCATTTCAACCATGTTGTATGTGCTACAAGAAATACCTATGAACAAACAATAACTTCAGGAGATCTTTTTACATATATCCAGTTATCTCTCACATAAACCGTAGTCTTGTAAGGTCTTAACAACTTTTTCAATTTAATGCTGCACAACTGTTTACATCCGCAACTTCAAATTTTTATTTCATAACTGTATCACATGCTGTCAGCAGTCATGCTATTTCAACAGTACTAATAATACATACACAGTTACCTGTATAGATTACTATTTTCATATTCTTTACTGACATTTTTATTTATTACTGCAACTTCTTAAAGCATAGCTGTATTTTCTCTGTGTCATGAACAGATAGATGTCTGATTACATAAATGGTATTTATTTATTTTTTAATGAATTTCAGAATATCACCTAAAATAAATACTGTACTTGCATGTTCTGATATCTGACTGTTGAACTACATACACTTGTACAATTTTTTGTACCCCCATTGTATTTCATATATATATACTTACTGTAAAACTTTGGCCTTCTTGCCTGAACCTGATCAACTCACTCAGCCAGCTGGACAACACTACGATTTTGCAACTCTTCACACCTGTGACAACACTGCCAACAGCAGCGGGTTATATCTGTCAGATTGACAGGTGGACTCCCACCTCCTGCTAGATATTGATTTTTTTCAAGTACTGGTATGTGTGCACACCTAGATCTTCTCCATCTATTAGTCATGCAGAAGGTAGAGCATGACCAGGGGTCTTTTTCTCAAACCAGCCAGGAGCAGGGTCTTGTGCTTTCACAGGTACTGCCATCTTTCAAAAAAACATCACCAGAAAGAGGAAAGTATTGTGAGTGCTGTATTAAGCAGGGTCAGAACCACTCCCTGTTGGATGTGACATCACCTTGACCAAATCTTTTTTTTACTAGCATGCTCATTAGACCAGTTATTGATACCATTGGCAGGTTTGATGTGCCCAAAACTGCTTTGCCTCAAACTTTTTTTTTCTTAAAGGGAAACACCAGACCATACAATTATTAATGGATTATTTCTAAGTTGATATAAATCAATTAGGTGTTGCCAGTAATATGTCTTCATAAGGATGATCGGGGATCACTTCCATGTCTCTGCTCATCAGTGGCACAGGAAAATAACTTTCTTGGGTGGCATAAGCCAGGGAACCTTGTTGGCTAGGCTTGCATAGGCCCTTGGGCTGATAGCCTAGTACCTACCTATGAACCTATAACATTTACATTTTTTCTCATGTCTGAGTTTATCAGCATTTGGTTTCATGCATTGAAGTGGGACCTACAACTTTTTAATCTTTTTTTTCTTTTTTAATAGGTGGGGGAGAAAGAAATGTGAATACTTATGTATGGAAGTGTTTCTAATTCTTTTTTATATGTATTACTGGTTAGGATGTGACATACACACTTAGATGGACAGGGATGAACTTTGTTTCATTACAACCTGACATTCCAATGACTACATTTTGAAATTTACCAGTATATCCTTAAAATGGCTAGTTTGGGACAAACAACATATGTCAGTGAATAGCTTGGCTTTGCTACAGAGTACAGTGGAGTTCATAAATGTCCATAACACGTCTGTGTCTTTTTGGACTCATTCATGTAGCATGTCATGTGCATTCACAATCAGCAAAAATCCAGAATACTTTGATGTACTTCATAACAAGTTTGTGTTTTAATATGATTCACAGACATGCATATAATTTAGCCTAATTTGCATAATAAATGTGTAAATCAGTCTACATTTATGCTATAAGGTTGAGCTGTGCCATAATGATTCATAAATAGCAGAGATTGGTGACAAATTCTATAGCATACCTCTGATATCAAAAAGTAAGAAAAGTTTAGAAATTAATCAGTAGTTATTAATGGGCCCATTAAAACCTGCTGTCATAATGTTTTACAGGTCAATTGCAATGCATTTTCAACTATATCGTGACTTTATACATAATATTGATTGAGTATTTAGTTATGGTGAAGTGATTGACAGTTGTTTGACATATGCTTCTGTTAACTGAAAATGTACTTAGTGAGCAATACATCCTTACAGAACATTTTTATTGTCCATTCAATTTAGAAGTTGTTATTGAAGGTGGAATGTATACTGTGCATAAGATGGAAGCACAGATGTGTACCGAAAGTGATGTTTTACTAATGTCAGTGAGGGAAGAATACTCGGCAATGGCAGACAGTGCTGCATTTTGGTAGTGAATAATCTGTACCAGGATTTAATAAAATCTGTGTAGGAACAGTGTAGAACCTACACGGTATGTATCTGTGTACACAGCCACGGTTCCCCCTCGGCAGCTCACCATGCATATTAATGATGGTGCACTGTCGAGGATGAGATGAGGAATATGGATACTGAATCAGTGTGGAGAGAGATATAGTGGCTACCCATGGCTGCAGATAAGTGTGAGGCTCCCTGTAATGCTCCCCACCACTGTTATAATGTTGTAAAGTATGTCAGCTGTATAATAAGTCTTTGATATGATGTATATATTTTTTTAATATTTTTTGTTTTTACTGGATATTTGTGTGGAGTGGTGCAGAGCGCAGCAATGCCAAGTTGTGCTCACATATGACAGCTGACACCTGGCTGACATCTAAAAATAGAAACTGGATGTCATTAATTATCATACTTACATTTATATTTTTATTTTTTTTTTTATATTGACATTTGCGTAGTGTAGTGTGCAGCAGAGCTGACTGGACATCCAACAATAGAAGCCATATGTAATTAATTATTTATAGGTGAGTTTAAGCGTGTTTGCCTGGCGTGGTGTGGTGCTCAGCAGTGCTAACAGGTAGTCTAGTAGTATATGTGAAGGTACACAAGGTTTTATAACATCTAGCTATCTCCATGGATAGAGGCATGTTCTTATGTGCAGTAGGTCCTGGGTTTGAGTCCATAACAGGCAGAATATGTCTGTAAATGAATGCACAATTTTTCTATAATTTTATTGCAGTAGTGTGAATTTTGGTACTGCTGCAGTCTGCTAAGCAATGCTCAATCATGTTAAGCAGTGCATAAATATGCTAACAGCTACCAATGTTTGCACTTTGCTAAGCCTCACTAAAACCACGGTTCTGCAAGTGTTTGCTCTGCTTGGCTTCGCTTAGCTGGTTTATGTGCTGCTAAGCAATGTGGCGCTTTTTTGAATGTTGCTCAATTATGTGTAGGGGTGGGAAAGTGGCCTATATTAAGTACAATAGCCTGGAATTCTGCAGAATTCTTTGGAGTTCAATCAACTGTTGGTATGGTTGGTGGTGTTGGGGAAGGTGTGCGCTTTTGGGTTCAGCAGTGGACCATTCAGGATTCCAGGGTCATGATTGGGCTTCTGGTTAAAACTATAATGATAGGCTGCTGCAGGGTGGTTTCCAGGGCTCAAAGTTTAAGACGGAGGCCTGGGACTGATTGGCCAGAAAACTCACCAGTGTTACTAGTATCCCATGCACAGGTGAGCAGTGTCATCACCACCATGATGACCTGAAAAGGTGAAAGAGAGGAACCTTGGACACCTGGGTCCAAGAAGCGAGGGCAGGGAATGCCCTACAAGTATGCATGTATTTTTTCTGCTGTCTTAACAAAATGCAAGCTGGACGTCTGCAAAACAGGTATGCATAATGGTGTGCTTCTCTCCAAACAGCTGCAGCTGAGAGGGCTCACAATGTCGAGTTCCATGCTGGGCGCCTGGCCAAGTTGCGCCATGAGCATGGTGAGTATGGATTTATTATGGTATCTGTAGTGCAATAAGCAAGAAAGAGTAAAGCATTAACTGCAATAAAGTATATACAATAAAGACTGCAGTGCAATAAAAGTAGAATTAGTGTTGTAGTGCAATAAATGAATAATAACAACTGTAGTTCAATAAAAACAAGAAACAATACCAATAATAGTAAGGAAAATGGTGCACATCAGAACTGTCTTGTCATAACTACTGCAGTAGAGCTGTATGCACTGAGTCTGTAAGGTAAGGTTGCTTCAGTGAAGTATAACACTGTAATAGCTGTAGAATGCAAATCTAATGGCTGCAAACTGTAATACTTAACTCATAGTACTGTTTAAGGCTGTCTCTAGGCCAATGTTGTGTCTTTCAGCTTTTCCTGGTTAGGGATTGCCACAGCAGAACTCCAGTCCGCTAATGATTGGCAGTAGATTTTTACACTCCGAGTTACCGGCCCTGAAGCACAACCTTCAACGAAGGTATGCCCATTCACGCATGTCTCCACACAGAAGATGCTCTAGCTGAGAATCGAACAGGACGTCTTACTGTGAGGCAACAACACTACCGCAGCACCACCACTACAGTTACAAACTCTTTCTTCCACAACTTCAGGTAATAAAGGTATATGGATGAGGTACCCACTCCATGGCCACATATTGTGTGCGGACTTCACAGATATTTCAAACCAATAGCAATAATATGTGTTTACTAGTAACGGTGAAAGTGAAATAAAGATGTAGTAATATATGCAGTATGGTTGTATACCATGCATGTGTGGGTTCTATTGTCACTGCAGTCTAGTATAACATGGTAACAGTACTAGAATGCTAGAGGAAAGTCCTGTATCTTGTATTGCACAATTCATGGTATGTTTGCAGGTGATCTTCAGGTAAGTATCAGTCACAATGAAGTCAGCAGTGACTCAGTAGCTCAGTCTGTTAAATTCCTTGTACACAGTATGTTTTGCCACACACAGTCCTGGGTTCAAATCCAGTGCTATATAACACCACATTTTCAGTATCAGTCATGTAATGCTCACAATTTCTTTCTCCTCAAGAACGCAAAAATGTTATGGGTGAGTTAGCCCATATTATGTGCAGATATTGTGTTTAGATCTCACAGAATCTAACACTCAATAGCAAGAATGTGTTCACCAGCATTGTTAATTCAGAAATAAAACTGTGTAATCCTGTATGGCTTTATCTCTTGCATGTGTGTACTATGCTGCTGCAGTCAATTATTAAATTATTTGCAGATGTCCCCTGCAGTCACAACTAGTGGGTCCTATGCCTATGCCTCCCAGCTAAGCCATGATGGCTGTCTAGTTTAATTACTGTACACAAACATGCCTCTCAAGTGTCATGATTTCTCATAATGTAATTAAAACTGACTAATCCATCTGTCACATGTTTACCAGATAAATTATTACCGGGAATGCAATGTATTACCAAATCCATTTACAGAACACCCTAGTAGTTTTACAAGACTACATTATGTGAAACCATTCTGAGTAGTTTTGTACCTGCATTTGTTATTGCTTGGCCCTTATTGCCCCATGTATCAGCTTGAGAGCTATGTACGTGCTACAACAGTTATAGGAGAATTATAGTCACTGTAATCACACCTGTCAGTACACCCCTGTAGAAGTATGTATGACCAGTGTTGTCAGGGATATTATCTGCAATATCCCTATTGGAATGTATTTTCTCCCTCTCTCCCAACCCCTTATCTTAATTTATTCATTATTGCAATGTATTTTTCTGATTTAATATTAACATAATTTGTTTAACTATATTTTGGAAAATGTGGTTGATTATTGTTATGTTTTATTATGATTCAATATTAACATATGTTGTTAAACTAACTGTTTTGTTGACCTTATGGTTTACTTCATACTGTCATGCTGTTACCCTACTGACTGTTATGTTATATAATGTTGTGTTGCACATAATATATGTTAATATGTATTTGGATTAATAAATATGATGTTCCATTCTGTTAATACTAACAGTGGCTTGATTGTTACTGACCATAACTTATTGCTTTACCTCATTTACAACAGCACGTCAAGGTAGGCCGGTTCCGGCTAATCCAACTTCCTTGCCTCAACTGGCCATGGCACCGGCAGACCAGTGGTGCTGCCTCTGCTGCCTCTGTACTATCTGTTGTGCCACATAGTACTGCCCCAGGGGACAGGGCCCAGTCCCCCTCTGGGACTGGTGGAAGAGGGATAGTAGTCACCCAGGATGAACTACTAGCCCTGGTGCACAGGATAGTCCACCTTGGCTATGACCATCACCTGCTCTGGATTGAGGTCATGCCAACCGATCTGTAAGGCAGCCTCATCCTGTTGTCCAGCCACCAACACTGCCACCCTTGGTGTAGTAAAGGAGCAGTGCTGACAGTCCCATGGGTGGGGACATGAGTCATGTTGCTGCCATCTGGAGGCACATGGTATTTGGATTCCACAACATCCTCCCTATCCAAGGTGTTCACCCTCCTCATGTGTCACACACTACCCCTGTCTGCTGTTTTGTCTGTCTTGTCTGTTTGCAAATGCATCCTCACCTACCGAACTTACCTCCACAAGACGTACCTATTTCCCTTCCCTAACATTCCACTTTCACCTTAAAAAAGAAAAATCACCTTAAAAAAGGCACCTGTTCCAAGAAAAAAAATTGTCCGATACATAGCTCTCCAGTTCACACAGGTGTCCACTGGACACATGTAATTTGGTCCACTTGGGTTGACAACGTAGTTATGTTGTGTTGTCCTCACCCCCTCTCTCTGTGGTTTGAGGGTCCAAATTCATGTACAAATTCTGGGAAAGTGCACAGTTGTTGCTGTACAAGAAATGGATAGCTATGGATCTTTCCTACACCCTTCCTGCACATCCCTTTATGCCTTTCACTGTGTTTTCCCCCTGCTTGCCCCCATTTCACCACTTTCCTATCTCCCCTTTTTTCTTTTCTTTATACTTTTTTTATCCCGGCACTGCACCATACCATGCAGCTTCACTTAACTCAGCTAAATATAGATATAATGACTGTATGTGGTTATCACATTGTATGACACTATTAAAAAATAAATGCCTTTACCATGTTTCAAACCTGAGCCCTTCACATCTAGAACACACTGCACTAACCCACCAAACCACACAGCTCTTGATTAACACAGGTCATTTAAACAAAACCTAAGTTATTGGCAGTTATACTCATTAGACGTGTTTCAGTGGAGCTGTGAACTGCTCAGCACTGCACAAACTGGAATTAACAGTAACGGAATAAATGGGAGTGTACTTTGGACTCTTGTGCAATAGTACACCACTAGACAGCCAAAGACATGATTATGGATATAAGTGAGGCCCATGATAGCAGGTAAATGTACCTTTTTTCAGCGACATGTAGAAAGACACCTGTCAAGGCATCAGTGGCAAATTACATGTACAACTGGGACCTTGGTGCAGAAATACAGCCATATAAAGCCATACACATATTGATGGATTTAGAAAATGTTTGTCACAGACTGTATGTATGGATATGAATCTTGCAAACAGACCTGCTCTAACAGTGACTCAGTAGCTCTGTCTGTTAAATGCCTTGCATGCAGTACAGTTTGCCACACACAGTAGTGGGTTCAAAGCCAGTGCTGTGTTGCATTTCAAGTACATTATTGTGAAGACAGCAATTAATGAATTACTTTATCCACACAAAGCATTCTAAGTATAACAACTGTTTTCAGTGCTGGAAAGAACAGGCCTGCAAGTAGGGACACATTTCACATATCTGTATAGCATAAGTATATATCACCTAGTACTCTATAACTGACACAGCTGCCTAACATACATTTCATAAGCACATGCCATATGTGGAGTGTAAAGGATACCCCCACCCTGGCTCTACTTATACAATAAGGCTGACACAGCTGAAACAGGTGCACCTAAGCTTGTCATCATCCAAAGTGTTCACACCCTCTGGCTATGTCTATTACCTGCAGCAGCAGCCGCAGCCTGGGGTTCACACAGCTCTATGTAAAGATTTCCACTACACATACCTACTCTCTACAGCAATGTAGTCTCCTCACCCCATTACTGTCCATCTCAACAGCTAAGAAAGGGGCCCTGGTCAACAAGAAGCCCTTATGTATTGCACAGTGGTTGCACGTCACTGGCTAATAATAGTGCAATTCAGCTGTTAAGACTGCAATTAGCATATCAGAGCCACAGAGTGGTTTACAGGCAATTACCTGCTAATGAGCAGCATGATAAAACTGCAAGCAGCTGGCTATGGGGAAACAGTCTGTATGAGACTTTCTCACACAGAGCACACTTTTGTGAAACTTTACCAGACACACATTTCAGCAGATGACTACTGCACTCTAGCAGGTATGCAACTGTTTTTTGTGTATAACAGGATTCAGATGGGAGGATAGAGGTATGGGGAATAAGGATTACAGCAGTAAGCTGGTCTTAGACTTGTGGTAATGACATGTCAGTGATAGCCTGCTGACTTACACCTACTGGAGACATACAATACATCAGGATGCCATTGTCTTTTGTCAGTGTGGCACATTGGTATTGTTGGACTGTCCCTATATAGTGGTTGTTATTAGCACACTGCAATTTGTCTGGCACTGCTTCTATCACATATTATTGTGTGGTTGGCCTTAGGGGACACACCACAGTGGACTGGTGTGTTGGGTGTGTGATCATACAGCAGAAGGTGTCATGGTACACATGGAAATACCTCAATAATGGTATTACCTAAATTGTATCCATACACTTAGTATGTTGTCACATTGTGGGTTATAACATGTGTGAGCAAGCAGTGGCTAGTGCCAGCCATTTTGTACTTGCTGTAGCTGTACATAGTGGATGTCCATGTATATGATCCTGCAATGTGTTTCCCTTTTGTTGTCTTTCAGGACTAATGTATCATAGAAGACATGCCCCCTTCTCAGGTGGTGAGAATGAACTGACACTTGAAAGACTAAGACAGCATTACCACATACTCCTATCCAGGAAGAGGCATATCAGAGAACAGCGGGCTGCATTGTGGGCAGACCTTGTTTGGGAGGTGAATGCCTGTGGCCACCAGGATAGAACATAAGAACAGGTTCAACACCGCACTACCGACATGGTGAATGCTGCACTACAAAGGGCAGCTGATGAAGCCAGGGATATTGCCATCACCGGTGGAGGGCCTGCAACAAAATAACCACTCACAGCCACTGAGGAATTCCTTGTGAACCTAGGGACACACGACAGCTCCCAGGCATCCATCATGCCATACACCATGGAGGTAGGTGCCACAGTGTCCACAGCAGGGGAGCATGCAGGTAAGCTTACTGTGATCACCAGTGTAATCATGTAGCAGTCATTCTGTCAGGCTGTACATACCTTTATGTGGGTGTCATGTCTAAGTGTTTCTGGGGGAGGTTTAAGCTCCACTGTACACTCATACTCAGAATGTCACCAATGCATCAAGTAACAGTAGCTACTGTAAATGTCAGATATATGCTGTGCTGCAATATTCGGTGGTACTGAAATTACCTCACTCTCACCTTTTTACATGTCTGTCAGATGTGGTCCCAAGTCATGGTCCTACTCCTGATAAGCTTGATACTATATTGTTATGGAACAAATCTATGTTATTAAAGTTAATGGCCAGAATAATGGTCTATGTACAATTAATGTTTGTGTAACCAGACTACAATGTTGGTGTGTTCCAGTCTGGAACATGTACATAAGGTTCCTAGAGTGGTTAATCACAGCACTGTAGTTGGACAAACAGAAACACTTGTGCAGTTATAATTAAGAGTGAAAATGCCTCCTGGTTTACACGAGACAATTAAACCAACATGCCTTCTAAAGACGGAAAGCTTGCTGGTGCATACCTTAGGCATCAAAATGTGTACGTCTATATATTTGTTAAGATAGGTCCACTAGGTGTTAAGTGTTGCTTTATCCAGTATAGTATCATATTGCATAACTAATAGGTAAATTATACTGGCCAGGTTTCATGTGATTTACTTGATGTGCTTGTTATAAAGGGCTTGAGTGGAATGTGTAGTTAGTTGTGAGGTAGTCTGTTGTGCATGACAGTGGAGATGAGAAGATGTGAGATCGGTAATGCAATTTTGGATCCCTATTATTATGAGTTTTTGTGGAGTTTCCTTACATAATATTGCAGGTAGTAAGGTACTGCTTTTGTCTTGGTTCCCACAGGTGACCGAGGGGCTTGGGAGCTCTCTCCCACACAACCTGATGTCAGTGTCTCTTTGGACTCTGATGATGATAGTGGCCACAGTAAGGCACAGGTGGGGTTACTGGGGGCTGAATCTGTACCAGAGGCTGACATCCCTCTTTTTCTCCCATTGTCACAGCTCATAGTCAGTATGCCCATACATAATCAGTCCCCACTGGCCCCAGATATTGGACAGTCAGAGGGTGATGACATTGAACAAGCAATGTGGCAATCATGGCTTCTGTGAGTGTAGACACTGGCCATAGAAAAAGATCTGGTGAGGTCCCATGCAGGTGGATTGACAGAGGTGTTCGTAGGAGGACTGCTGTCCATCCACCACCTATTGCAGGTGTCACATCACAAGTCACTCAGCACATGCTTTGGGCCATCATGGAGGCACAGGCACATTCTGAATGGAACACCAGATGTATGCTTAAGGTTATGGATGTAGCACAGTCTGACATCCATGACTGTCCTGCATTGGAGACACCTGGATCAGTTCCCTGATGCAGTGGACAGACAGTGAACTGTGACAGTGTCTGCCTTGGACTGTACCTTATCTGTGCTGGAGCGTGTGGTTGGAGTATGGCATCAGACTAATGGATGTAGGTCATCAACACCATCTGCTGAGAGTCCATGTGGCCATCCACAGTTACGTTCCCATAGTGGCAGTACATCCAGCACCACAAAGGTGAGTATGCTGTCCACAGCATGACATGGCAGGCTATGGGCTCATGGTCCAGAGTGGTCCCAGCAGACTGCAGTTACTGTCATTTATTAGCACTGCATCTGAACTTGGGCAAGGTGGTGCCAGTGCAATTCCTGGCAGAGTCAGTTCCCATGTTTGGGGCTGGAGACGGTGAACTGTCAACTCTACCATGTATGATCCAAAGCTGTCCAACATACACATGTGTAGGGCTAGCACAAAGCTTGACTGTGTACACACACACTCACACAGCACTGTCACATGCAGGTCACCTACAGACACACACAGCATCTCTCCATGTCCATCTGACCTGCTACCCTTCCTGACACACACATGCTGTCAATCTTTTGGATCAGCCTAGGCCTCCTGCAACCTCAAACTACACCCTGTGCATGTGATGACATCTACACTGCATCCCTGGATCCTTCCCATCGATGCAGGGACATGAAGCTATATGTCTGATGCACAGGGTCACTATATTACTTGACATGTATTTGTGTACTGCAGACTTGTGTTGCCATGCCTCTTGTAGTAGTCAGCAATATTTACTGTATCTGGCATGTGTTGTGAGTACGCAACATACTTTAGTGCATCTTATGTTGTATGATGTTGTACAGATATGTCATTGATCTGTGTATGTTTCTGTTCCAGGAATCTGAGGTGATAACCTATTGACATATGGTGGCAGTAAGGCAGCACAGGATGGCATGGCAGTACAGCGGAAATATGACATCAGCAAGGTAAAGCAGTATACGTCTATGTCTTCATAGGTTCATATGTGTATGGCAGTCTAACAAGGACATTGGCAGCAGTCAGCTTACCCCTGTACTCATATTTTGTGATAAGATCTGCCTCCCTTGATACATGTCACCTGTGTTTTCAGAACTTACACATCTACAAGCTTTGGTGATGGAGTGTACCCATCTACAAATATCCTGTGTATGGTTCAGAAAGTTGGCCAACATAAGTTATGATTGTCGTGTTGTTGTGATGTTGTGTAGACACAGTAAGTGACGCCTGTCACCACTTACACAAATCAGGACCAGTAAACACAGTGTAGTGACATGTGTAACCCCAAAGGATAGGCCCATATAGTTGCTGACTGCAGATGTCATGATGCCACATATGATGGGTCTGTACCCATAGCTAACCTGTACTCGCACACTGCATCATGTACATTCTCTAGTCTCCACTACATGTGATACATGACAGTCCTTCAACCTGTCCTATACCACCATATGGACAGAGCAGTTCATAACAGGCAGGCTGACACCCACCTGTGAACTGACATGGGTTAGTAACACCATTAGGTAGCACTTGCATTCATACAGACACCACTATTTGCACACCAGCTGAGTAGACGATGGCATCTGTTCTACCCTTGCACAGAGGTCCATCCACTGCATGACTGTAATACATGGTGGATATTTCTGAGGCAGTCAGCAGGAACATGTATGAGGCTACATCCCCCAGACTAAGCCAAGTCTTCTGACTATACCACCCATTCAGGCAACAGGTACAAAGGAGTCATATAAGCATCCATGATCATGGGGACATTCAACTTCAATAGCTGATCAATAAGCAGCAGTGCTCAACAGGGCACAGTTCTGGATCCGTGAACACTCATAGAGTATCTGTATTATGTCAGTATACTGTGGGAGGGTATAGCAAACACATGTCTTGTAACATACTAATGGCCATCATCACAGAGCAAATATATATGTAGTATCCTTACCATCGCAGAGACCTATGTCCCCAGTTAACTCATCCAAGTGGCGCCCTCCAAGTGCCGCAGGTGCATCTGCACCTAACAACACTGCTACATCAATCAAATATCAATCATAGTTGTTGCAATAATTCCAAAAAAACCATATGTACAAGTATTTAAAAGATTTCACCTTAAAGCTTACACAATAGCAAACTCAGTTGCATTAATATTTGACCTCTGTCTAGTTCCAATAAATAGATATTAACTGTTTTTATGATATTAATTTATTAACACATAATTTTCACATTTTTCAAAATATCTCATTAATAATTTATTATTACATTAATTTTCATTTTTTCAAAATATCTCAACAACCAGGTAACACAGACCTCCTTAATCTCAAATGAAAGCTCTCAGTTAGATGAATAAAATGCTTCTGACAATGTGTGTGTTTACAAAATATTACAAACGTAATAGCTACTGTGTTTACTGTGACTTTTAAAATTGAGTTTAAGACCTACAACCTAAAGAATACTATCACTATAAAATAGTTTGTGCTGAAGTTTGCCATTTATACTTCTTTGATAACCCCTATGACTCCAGATATATGAACATTTGTTTGAAATGTGAGGACATAATTTGAATTTGCCAAAAGGTTTAGGCTCTGCTCACTGGAAGTTACAGTGCAAACTTCCTGAGTTCCACTGGAGTGAATGAGTTAATAGCACATCAGTACAAACATGTGATGTACATACCCAGGGTTGAAATGTGGGTACAATGACCTGGCCACACAGATGTACACCTAATGTGCCTCAGATCAGCATGGTACCTCAGAAGGGCACTACACATCTTCAGATAGTGCTCACTGCTATTTGTCTCCAATGGGTGTCATTGCCACCTGTGGCATATAGTCTACTCAGAGGTTATTTGTGCCTTGCATACAGGGCATGGTGTGACCCTGCTGGAGTGTATATGGTGCCTATCTGTAGGGAGCATTGTTGATGGATAACTCATCTACGGACGTTAACCTACTGTGGGAGACATTTGCACAGAGCACCTCAGCACATGCCATCTGTTTGATTAGCTGTGCAAGCATCATCTCAGCACACAGCATCTGCCTTTGTTCCTCTTGGAAGGGTATACAGATGACTCCAATTGTGAGGGCTGAATGGCCATTATGCTAATTAGGTTCACATGTCCTATGGCTCCATAACATGATTTATAATGCTATAACAGCCTCACACACAAACATGGCCACATTCAGGCTAGCCTCTCTACCACCCACTGCATACATGACACACCAAGGCACACACATAGTGCCAGTTTGCTGTATGTACATTAGAACACTTACATATGTAGTGAAACACACTACAGATCACAGTACATGATGTATGCAGCACACATCATGTCTGCTGGTACAATCTGTTTAGAACATATAATGCTCATTGATATCAACAAGCCTTGTTGCAGTCAGTCATTTGGGGGCCACATCACTCGCTACAAATAAAATAATGCAAAACCCTAATTATGTCTGTGTTACAAATGCTATGCTACATATGCCATATGGACATACACACACACCTGATGGGCTGGATTGACATTAGAACCCCTACCTATCTAGGTTTACACACTATACATCTCAGTACTTATTGCATGTGCCACAGCTTAAATGTACTATTACACTGTCAGCTAGTAGTCTTAAGGTGGCTGACATCATCAGGCCTTGTAGAATAAGCCAGTTTGGAGGCCAACAGCAAGTTACGTCCTCAAAAGGTGCATAACCATTGCAGGTAGATGGCCTGGGAGAGCACTTACATTGTTTTACAGGGGTGTATACACACACAACAAGTGAGCTGGAGTGAGATTAGAACTCCTACATATCTAGGCTTATACACTAGAGAACACAGTGCTCATCACATGCACTACACCTTATGTCTGATATCATGTTGTCAGCTGGTAGTCTTTAGGTGGTTGACATCATCAGGCCTTGTAAAAGAGGGCAGTTTGGAGGCCAGCAGCAAGTTACAGGGCCAAAGAAGTGCATAGCCATTACAGGTGGATAGCCCATGGCATTTGTTTTTCAGGGGTATACGCACACATATGCATGCAGCAAGTGGGTTGGAGTGAGATTCGAACCCCTATCTATCAAGCCTTATACACTATAGACCACAATACATATCACATGCACCCCAGCGTATGGCTAATCTTATACTGGTAATCTTAAGATGGTTGACATCATCAGGCCCTGTAGAACTGGGCAGTGTGGAATCCAGTAGCAAGTTACAGGGCCATGAAGTGCATAACTAGTGCAAGTTGGTTGTCCATGAGAGCATGGCAGTTGTTTTGTAAGAGAATACACACACACATGTGCACCAAGAAGCCTGAAGTGAGATTAGAAACCCCTACCTATCTAGGATCACACACTATAAATAGCAGTATTTATCGCATGCAACACAGCTTAAGTCTTGTTGTTCCACTGTCAGCTGGAAGTCTTAAGGTGGTTGACATCATCAGGTCTTGTATAAGAGAACAGTTTGGAAGCCAGCAGCAAGTTACAGGCCCAAAAAGTGCATAACCCTTGCTGCCAGACAGCCCATGAGGGCATGTCTGTTTTTTGCAGGGGTATATATACACACACACAAACACACCAAGTGAGTTGCAGTAAGATTAGAACCCCTACCTGTCTTGGCTTATACACTATAGAGCAAACTACTCATCATATGTGCCACAGGTTAAGTCTGCTGTATGTGTGTTGCAGGTGCAGTATTTGTGCATTACACAAGCTAGGCTTGTGTTGAACAACACCTGTGGCCTGCAGAGTGATATTGGTTCATACTGTTATCTGCATCTAGTATCTTAGCAGTGAGATAACTGATGTTATCCTAGCTATGTGTGTATAGTTACCAGTATGGTCATATGTGGCTGCTTGCAATTAGATAGGCAATACTGTGGGCATGGACAATCTGCCCTGTCCATACATGCATTGACACCATTATACATTACACCACCTGCTCACCTGTGTCTGTCTACATGGTGGCATCGAGCAGGCACAGGGGTCTGTATGTAAGTCGATTATGTACCGTTTTGCCCTTAGTTTGGACCCTTTGCACAACATTATGGCTGTGTGATAGTGCAGTTTATTCACCATTATTAGGGTATGCCGGATAATGCAAACATCCACACACATATTTCTGTATATAATGGGGATGTATATAGAAATGTAGTTGTGTGTGTGTATGATATGTATGTGTGATCTGTAGATATATGGGGGGAGTCTATGTATAATTTTAATATATATATATATATATATATATATGTATATATATATATATATATATATATATATATATATATATATATATATATATATATATATATATATATATATATATATATATATATATATATATATATATATCAGTATATATTTATTTGATACTACATAGAGATACATATACTATGTATGTGAAAGAGAGATACTGACAGATGGATATGTATACACATATGTCTGTATATATAGACATTTATACATAACAGGTCATTTCAATGAAGGGCCAACAGAATTGACCTCATTTTTACGGTTATGCCCAATGGGAGTGTCAGTACTTATAATGTGACTTCAGGCCACACCTACATGTATTCCAGTCTGGGATTTTGTATGTTACAGACATTAACATCTGCCCCTGTTTCTGCAGTACTGCACTTCACTCAAAATGTCCACAGCATTCCCCAGCTGTCTGCTGTAATAAATATGTGACTGAGGTTGGTAATTTACACCGCCAACAGACTGATGGTCTGCATACCTCTCAATTGTCCTGATTTTCACAGAGTGTACAAAGTTTTTCTTTATATGTTTGGTCTGTTCCTCACACATTTGTGATCTTCTGGTGCTTTATTTAATGTTGACATCAATACATTATACTAACCACAGACAAACAATTGTGTATCAGACTTTATATCCATCAGAAAACATGTACTACTGCAATACCTTTACTTCCAGCAGCTATCTATATTTATGTGACCAATATATAAACTCTGGCACTATGTTTGGGCCTTTGTCCTGCCAATCTTTCTGGCTTTGTCCAGATTTCATGCACTAAGAGTTTGGGCAGTATGACATTCTGTGAAAGCACCAACATACTACTACCTGACACGCAAAAGATGTGAGTAATTCCAGATTAAAATCATCAACACCATCACCCATCCTAGCTTCCCTAGTCCACTGAGCCACACAGGTCAGTATACAGAAAGGGGTCATCCATCACACAACCAACAGCATACATATATACATTGTTATCCTGCATAAAGAGAGGGATACAATGAGTGAGTGATATCTATGTTACAGACCTGAGATTGCCTGGTCCACTGATATACCATAGCTGAGTGTCAGTTAAAGCGGTTCTATGGGTACACCACTATGTTGGGGGTGGAGGAACAAAAGCACATGATCAGATTGGGTACACAGTAGTCCAAATATCATGTGTGCTCACTGTTTAACATCTCCCTTGCACAATGTCATGAATATTCCAGCCATGAGGCCTAGTGAAAATTAAGGAGTACATACTATTGAACTGGGTATCAGTTGTCCCATGTGAATGTTAACTCTGACCAAATAGCCCACTGTATTTTCTTGAATAACAGCAGCAGATCCATACATACAATACCTTATTATAGTAATCCTTACAATTAGTGTGTAGGTTAAAGATTTACCTTGAGAATGGATCAGTTGATAGAACTGTATTTCAGGGCTGACTTTGTTTGATGCAAGTGGTACACAGCCAATACATAGATAGGTATAGGTTGTGTGGCTTGTTGTCAGTCCTTGAGGCCCTAGGTTGTCAGTGCATATGCTATGGGTTGTCTCTTAGCCAGTGCCAGGGCATACTGGGTACACCTACATCTGCCTACAGGGACATCATCAGGGGGCTCTTCCTCCGAGTCCTCCTGTGAGTATGGCTGGGGTGACCTAGGCCCTGGTGGAGGGCTGTGAATCCCTTCTCTATGCTGATCCTGCTACAGCTGCTTCCACAAGATCATATTGTGTAGCATGGCACATACTGTGAACATATTTGCACATGTGGCTGAAGAAAACTGTAGGGCTCCACCAGATATATCAAGGCACCAGAACCATGTCTTCAGCAACCCAAACGCATGCTCTATGATGTTCCTATGTTGTGTGTGTGCCTAATTATGGGGTTCTTCCATGGGTGTGTGTGTGCATTTCTGATGGGTGTCATCATCCACAGATCAAGTGCATAGCCAGCATCAACCACTCAATTGCCATGTGGGATGTCCACCCTAACAAACATCTGGTACAGCTGTGATGCTTGCCAGATATGGGAGCCATGAGAGCTGCCAGGGCTGCCAGTACACACATTCATGATAATGCCCTCGGCATGGCACATGAACTGGCAGTTAATGGAGTGATACCCCTTGCGGTTGACATAGATTCTACCCTCCTCACTGGATGGTGCATTGATGTGTACATGAGTGCAGTATATGGCATCCAGTACCTCAGGGTAATGTGCTACATGGTAGAAGTGTTGCATACTGCTGGCCTTCACCTCCGGGATGAAGGTAAAATATATGTGCTCACTGGCATTTATAAGCATAGCATCCAGGAACTGGTGATGTATCTTGGATACTGATGCCTGTGAGAACTCTAGCATGTCCCCAGTTGGTCATTGGAAGGTACCTGTGGCTATTATCCTGAGGATTAAACATACCTCTGTTTCCACTGGGATGGGTTCCCCTCTTTTGGCTCTGGGGCTGTGCTGAGGGTGGCAGAGCTCAGTGAGTCCTTGTAGTATGTCCCTGTTAACCCTCTTGAGCTCTGCAATCTCTATCTCATGTAGCTCCTGGAAGGTCTTTCAGTTAAAATTCCCAAGACTGTACTGCAATGGTGCAGAGTATGCCAGAAATCAGATTGTAGGGTGTATGCATACTTTATAATACTCTACTGTAGATGCTGCCTGCATTATTGACTACTTATGATGCATTGCACCTGCCTAGTATATCATTAACTTAATTTAATGGCTCTAGTTTAAGTTAAACAAGGATCAACAGTGATTAATACATCGCTGGCCTTTTAGATACTCTCAGCAAAGTGGTGCTCATGCAAACATCGGCCCCATAGGTAAACAAAGCTTAGAATTTAGTTTACACCCCATGACTTGCACATTTAGCACAGTGGTGCACTGTGCAAACACAATCAAACACATGCCCCTTAGCTACATAAAGCTTGCAATTCAGTTTATACCCCCACCCCCAGACTTGCAAGCTCTGCACAGTTGCGCACTGCGCAAACAGGAGAAGCTGTGCTCCAATCAACTCAGAGGTTAGTGAGCACACCCCTCCTGATGTCAGCTGCCTCTACTGTGGACACCAACATGGTTCTCTGCCTACACAAAAGGGATCTGCAGACAGAATTACTCATTTATGCTATTCAGTAACTCCACCTCATTTTTGCATAGGGTTCCTTGCTCACACCCTGGATACTACATGCTTCCAAGCTCTGCCACATTAACAACAGCACCAATGCACCACTGTAGCAAATACTGCATGCAGGGTCCTGTAATACATTTCTGTTTCATTATATTAATTTTGGCTTTTTCCACATTTTTTCCAGCAGTGCTTACTGAATCGCAAACCTGCTTACTTTCGTGTAAGCACCATGGCACAATGCCTACATGATAAAAAAGACCATGTAGGCTTTATTTAATGCTGCCCTGAAGTTTTTCCCTCTGAACTGTCATTCCTCTTTGATTATTTATGTATTATAAATGTGTTGGTGGCAGAAACAGCAGGCCAGTGATTTAAAGTTCAGCTGCTGATGTAATGCAGACAGTCACATTGCTGTGTCAAGTGTCTGACAGTAGCCTTTTTTTTTGTTTTGTTTTTTCATGTATAGTACAGATGGAGTATAAAGGGTCCAGGCATAGGCATGATAATTCTAGCCATGAGGAAAATTATGTAATCATGGCAGCAGTTAGGAAGTATGCAAACTGCTATTTGGTAAAGATGGACCCAGACAAGCTGAGAAGTGTAAAACATGGAGCCAAGCAGTTGTTGAAATCAATGCACTTAGAAACAAAAACAGATCTCTGGCTCAGTGCAAAAAAAGGTCATATGATGTGGTAGGATGTGCTAGAAGCAAGGCCAGGCAGGATGACATTTACAGGATCACTATGGGGGGGGGGGCTCCAAATCATACAAGCTAACACCAGAAGATGATTTCCTTCTGTCCATCCATAAGAGTGACTATGTTGCAGAAGATGGTGCAACTGGAATAATTAAAGGTAGCCTGGATACTGTTCCATCAAACCAAAGACAGCTGCAGCATTTGCATTCAGCAGCTCCTGAAAGATGCATATCTACATACATACAAATATGTCAAGCATGGGCATTAATGCCCTTCTAGCTTGTCGATATACCAAAACACTTGTTCCCATAATAAGGGTCCAGGCTGTTCTTAAAATATCAATACTAGTACTTGCTTTAATGTAATTTGGTAGTCTGTTCAATGCATCGACTACTCTGTCAGAGAACCAATTAGTACACTTCTTATTCCTACAGAATCTTCTACATAGGTTGTCTGATGATTCTGTAAAACTTTTTGATAACCCTACACATTCCCAGAGGTACTTGCCTCTAAATACCCTATATACCTAAATAAGATCTCCTCTTAGATAACTGTAAGAGATACTGTACAAGTTCAGATATTCTAGTCTTTCATAAAAACTTTAATTTTCACATCCATGCATGTCCTTGGTATATTTCCGCTGTAGTCTTTCCAGTTTACTCATGCTTGTTTTCTTACAGAGTTTCCATATTGTTATTCCATACTGAAGTTTTGGTCTAATGTAACTAACAAACAATGACTTCATTATTTTTACTATAGTTCTATAACTATCATTGACCAATTGGTTGACATGATTAGAAAAACCTCATAGCTGAATCTACCAATATACCCAGCACCTTAAATGAATCTACAGTTTCAATCACTGTGTGCTGTATTAAATATTCACCTTTCAATTTATGTCTCGCAAATCTCATATGCTTAGTTTTGATGTATTTATCAGCATATTATACTCCTGTGCCCAAATGGTCAATTTAGTCAAGTTATTTTGCAGACATGCCTTATCGGTAAAACATGTAATCAGTTTACCCAATTTCAGGTCATCTGCATATAGACTGTAGAACACCTCAGATGAAAAAAATAGGTCTGAAGGATACAATCTACACAAGTAAGGGTCTAGGACAAAGCCCTGTGGGACACCCTGACTTTAACCAAGGATTTCATCTGCCCAGTTGTTGTATGATACTTGCAATCTCCTATTTGTAAGCCATGCAGCTATCCATCTTATCAAGAGTACATCAGTACCTAGTTGTGCTAATTTACTTGATCAATGTTTTGTGTATGACCCTGTCAAATGCTGAAAATCTATATAAATTACATCACAGCACAATTTTTCATTCATAGCTGTTATTATATTGTTATAGAACATCATGTTGCAGGTGGTAATAAATCTGTTTTCAACATATGCATGCTGATATATGGTTTCAAGTCCCAACCTTTCCAGTTCTGACAATAACTTATCCAATATTACCTGCTTCATTATTTTTCCACAACATGAAAGAAGACCTAAGGGTCTAGATGACTCTGGGTTAGTCATACTCCCCTTTCCCTTAAAGACAGGCTTAATAAGTGCATGTCTCCAATCTTCAGGAATCGTCTTATATTTATATGACCTAGTGAATAACAAATATAACAGTATTGTAACTTCTTGCTGAAGTATTCTCAGGTCATTGTTATTAATTCCGTCTTCTCCCTGTGCTTTGTTTGGATCCAGTTTGCGCAGTTCTTTTTCAATATAATCTAATTTGATTCCAATATCTGGAGTTACCTGGATGTCACTAGGATAACTTATCACCCCTTTTGTGGAGCCAAACTGTTTTGCATAAGATTTTGTAAATACATTTATAATCTGTTGTGTCTCTGAATAAATTTTAGAATCTGCACACAGTTTATCAATTTGTGTGTCTTTACTCCTTCCACATCTTATGTATCTATAAAAATGTTTCCTATTATGCTCAATATCTTTATATAAATTTTCTTCACATTTTTCTTGATCTTGTCTCACACTATGCTTAATCTGTTTGCCCAGCTTGTTTATTTCAGTCTTAAAAGTTGTAGTTCAGCCTCTCTTCAGTTTCTTAAACTTTTTGTCGCTCAGCTTAATCAGATATCTTGTCCTTTAAAGTATACACCTTTTAAATGTTTAACATTGAGTGGTGCCAAACAGTGCTGTAATTAAATGTCACAATTCATTATTGTTAGGTCAGCCTTGTACATCAGCAGCTAATGAAAATAAAGGTAGACTTCATGGTAAGTGCCCCACTCCTCCGCATCTTAGCATGAAACACAGTATGCTGTTGCACTGCTATTAATGTGTTGTAATTACTTTTTTTTACAGACTTAGTATCATAAACAAGCAGTTCAACTGTACCAATAAATATGGATGAAGTCAATAGTAGAATAGGTGTTGCTGATGATAATGATGAAGATGATGATGGTGATAATGATGATGATGATGGTGATGGTGATGTACTTGTCTTTTTGAGGCACCCTGAAGGAAATGGCAGGCCATTTCCCAGTGTAATGGCAGTCTCTCTCACCTCACAACATGTTAGTAATTCTACACAAAGTGACACTGCATCACAAAGGCAAACACAGGCTGACATTCCACTCCCACTTTTATACCAGGAGCAAACATGCACTTCTACACCAGTGTCTCCAGAGGCAGAAGAACAGTTTCAGCATGAAGGGCGGGAGTCTGTGGCCACATTGACTATAGTAACAACATTACAAAGAGGTGCTAAGTACATAAATTACTTTGAACTACCTCAGGAAACACATAAAGCATTGTCTGCACAACAGGAAATGTGCCATAGTATACTGAAGGCTCAAACCAATACACCAGACAGTTATCTATAAATGGTTACAGGTGTGTGTGAAGATTTCAGACAATACTTTGAAATGGCAGAGAGAAGGAATAATGCCATGGTCTTACTCATATGTAACATGGTGGCAGTTGCCCCTCCATTCGTATGGTTTGGACATACCAGAGTCATTCTGGACTCAGTTTTACCAGGGGAAGGGGTTGGGAAAGTGTGCAGAGTCATGGATGAAATCACATGATAGTAGCACTGGCTCTCAATACAGTAATATCAGCACTCACAGTGAACAACCACAACACATTTCTCACAGGCCATGCCAGTAGACATCTACACCTAGGAGAACCTCATATTCCAGTTCAATGTCAGAGTCACAAAGTACTGCCAGGTCACTTACAGGAGGATTACCTTCCACCTCTAGATCACACCATCAGCCATAGTCTGTCTCTAGTATTCTGCTGCAGAAAACTTAGCAGACTGCACCAAAAGTTAAATGAATAAAAAAAAAAAAGCTTTTCTGTCTCTCACAAGCATTGTCTCCAAACTACACCAAAAAGCACGAATGACCATACACATAGAAAGAAAATGCTTCAATCCTTGACAGTCAATAATAACAACAGTACTTCTTGTTATTGCTATAAACAATGAAGAATCTGGTGGCCCTAGGTCTGAAAAAATAAAATGTTCCTACTTACCATAGAACTGTATTATTCTATCAATTACTGAACTTTTAGATTAAATTCTAACTGGACATTTGTATTTATTTAAGAAACTCACCAAACAATTCTCTTCTTAATTTTCTAAAAATTATATTTATATGATAAGATCTTTGAAAGTATTATACTAAAGTCTTATTTTGACAGAATTATGTGTGTGTGTGTGTGTGTGTGTGTGTGTGTGTGTGTGTGTGTGTGTGTGTGTGTGTGTGTGTGTGTGTGTGTGTTTGTGTATACATATATATGTATTTATGCATAAATAGATAGATATACACAAAATGAACTTTTTCCCTAAAATATGCTTCCCCCATTCATATTGTATGGTGACTGTTATGAAGTGTGTATTTCTGCTTGTTTATTTTTTTTTCTTTTCTACATTTCTGTTTACCTCCTTTCCTCCCTGTTATGATGAACAGGGTAGTCCCTTTGCTGTACACACTGACAGTGGTATATCAGATTGTCACTCTACTGTTAGTCTTTATCCAGATGAGGGTGAGGTGCAGCTATACAAGACTACCTTGTACATATGAGCATCCATTGCCTTGGTCAGCCTAACCTGTCTTCACTGTGATGCACATCCCATCAGTCACATGTCCTGCTGTAACATTGTTCCAGCCATACCACAGCCTGGTATTACTTCATCATTAGCACTACATTTCTGTTTAATTATGTGGTCCTTTGCTATGACTGCTTGTGCTACTCAATGCCCCAAAAAATATATGATTAGCTGCATGGCTCTTTGCAAAGTGATCTCATTAAAACTTAGTGCTGTGCTGACATGCAGCACTTATCTATAAATTGCAGCCTCTATGCATTTGTAAGCTTTATTCTCTTTTCTTTTCTTCAGACTCTTCTCATTTTATACTCTGAGAACTTTGCAGTAAGTGAACACCTTTTTTTCTGAGTAACCCTATCTCATTTTTCTTTTCTTCAATTATAGTTTCTTTCTTGTCTTCCATTTTGTAAATTCTAACTTATTTCTTGTTCACATTTTCTTTGATAATTTGATTATCCCTAACTCATCCATTCCCTTTTCTCGTTATACCTTATGAATCGTCAAAATGCTTACATCGAGTACAGACTGACTCACACCCCCAATTCACTTGTGCTTCTTCATGGCAAATTATAGTATTTTACCACAAGATTAAAACACCCTTCCTTATTCTTGAAAAAGTAAGTAAATTAACTCATTAAAAAATAAAATAAAAATACCTTGCTGCACTCTATAATGTACTGCAATGTTGTATTTCCACTGACTATTAGCATTTTCTATATGGTGCATTTTACCTCCTTGGTACGTTTAAAGAAACAATCTCTTCCCATTCCCAGTCTATATTTAACATTAACATTTAAACATAATAACATATTTAACTTCATTGCAAAGAGTCTTAATTATAGCCACTGTTTCAGTCTCAAAAATATAGTCTGTCCAGTAGATCTTCTTAGTTTTTCCATTTATAAATACAGTTGCTAAATGTTCTACACAGTAACGTTTTTCTTCCAGCTCATCTAAATACAATAACAGCTTTTGCTCTTGGTGAAAAGATATACCAAACAGTATCTCCCCGTCCAATAATCTAGATAATAAGTCACTCAATGGCAAAACATGCAGAATCAAAACTTTGTACCAGAAATGGATTGCTATAACGATTAAGGTGTTTACCTCACATATACAAGGTACAGGTTTGTTTCTGACCTTTGGATATTGGCAAGGCTTGTCACAATTTGAATATTAATAGACAAGTGTTTGCCTTTGAGAAAGTACCTGTGAGGTGGGCACAAAAATAACTACCACAACTCTGAAACGTAATATGGTCCCCCTTCTTACACCTGTAACTTTTTCTGATTCTTTCCAAAAACCTTGGCAACATTCCATTTCATTTCATGCTTCAGTTCACACTATTGTAATTATAGGTTAGTACTAAGCTAACTGCCCTTGCAAGCCATTTTTAACCTAGCCAATTATCCCTTGTGAGACTTGAACCCTGTCTTGTGTTTGGAAGGCAAACACCTTAACCATTAGGCCACCCTCCCAACATACTTTTAGAAGTAGAACTTGCTTTGGATAAACAGAGGGCTCCCTCCTGAGTTAAATGACCATTGTAATTACCGATGCAGATCATCCTACCCTCTTGGCAACAATCAACACTTCCTGCATTGCAGTGATTTGGCTACTTGAATCCGGATGTTCCCTAAACTCATAAGAAGATAAGTTTTCTTTTTCTGCTTGTGAGTCATATACCCTGCACAACTCTTCCAATAGATCTACTGCCATCCAGCATCTTTTGTACTGCAGCATCTGCACTACCAAGTAAATCATCAAAGTGTTATAACTGGCAGTGCTTTGATTTGCTATCCTGTCCCTCATAAACTCATCCCATATCCACAAGAAGTACTTCATGCCGTATCCAAAAAAGAACAGGGGAATGTCCTGGGCTCCATATTGTGAGGTTGCCAATCAAAATAATGAATGCCAATAAACAGAAAAAAATATTCCAAAAGTACAGGAGACGAGTGATCATTGAATATTGGTCTCCTAAAAAAAATATTTTTTCCAGGGAAACAAGCCCATCTGCACCTCTGAACTTATATATACCAGCTCTAGACTGCCATACTTTGGAGGAAAGGGAATATTCTGAGAAATGGTATTCTTGGACTTAGTATATATAAGCCCAGGCAATCAGTCATTTGGTCTCAGCATTAGGGAACTTTCTATAGCAGGGCCAGATGTTTCAAGCATTTAGCATATCCCTGACTTCCTCATCAATCCCCAGTCAATATAAATACAATTCACAGTGCTTGAATTAATCAGGGCACTCACTCAATTCTGCATAAGGAATGAAATGGTCACCCATGTATATCAAGATGTTTGTAGATCTTGTGTCATGTAACATAGTACTTCATTTAAGTGCTGCTGTATGCCCATAGCTCTGCATTACAGTGCTTAGAAAGCATGTAACACTTCACAATGTGGCAACCACCTCTTTCTCTGTCTCTCTCTTTCTTTCTCTCTCTCTCTCTATATATATATATATATATATATATATATATGAGAAAGCTAGTGAGGGGTGGCTGTGGATAGAATAGAAAGAAAATACCAGGTAGTATGGGGCAAGCAGAGAGATAGGCAGAGAAAAAAAGTTCAGATGGGGCGAAAGACAAACAAAAGTTGGGGAGTGCAGATGATGGATGTAGGTCTACAGAGAGTGAAAAGTGGTGATATTATGATTGTAGAATGAATAAGGGTAGAAAATTACATTTAATTAAGGGGAAAACAACTGGAATAGAATTAGGGCAGGGACCTGGCACTGGACAACAAGGCAAAACATCACTTGCCCAGATAGCTGATGTTATGGACTACTTGTACCACAGTAGGTGGAGCCTGCCAACTCAACAAACCATGTAAAACAGCATTCCATATCACCCAAGTGGGCATTCAGTTGGTGTTGCACCTTAGCAGGCATCATCATCATCATCATCATCATCATCATCTGCAAATGGTGTTGGGAGACCAGCAAATCCTTCTTGACTTCTTTCAGAATAGGAGCATTTTCCATACCTCAAAGAAGTGGTTATGTCATGAAACAGTGACCCTTCCAGGTTAGCTAAAGCAATATAACAATTTGTCCTTGCTGATAATCAGACCAAGTGGCCACTGTCAACCTAGTGTCAGAGGCCCTGGTCAGCACAGATTGAGATAAGCATGGCCTTGTCTTCTATTCTTCCACAACTGGACCTTCAGAAAGATTACACGACAAGAAAAAAGTGATTACACATTCATGCACAAGCATGCTGCAAATGCAGTTACATTTATGCAGTGGAATACCACAGATGTCATACACATTATGCATCTGGGAGAATCATTACCACCTTTTGTGACATCCAGACATGTATTAAATTACTCCTCCATTGCAGAAAAGCAAAGTGTGCATGCCTACATCTAAACTTAAAGCAGTTAAGCTAGTAAAACACCATAGTGCAGAATAAAATGCAGTGCATATCAGGTTCTGTCTGTTAAACCTCTGCCTCTCACTAATGAAGTATGCCAGTGTGGTGCTGCCTCAGATTACTGCACTCAACCAGCACTATTGGTATGGGCATCACTCACCATTGTGTCACTTTTATGCCATGCGTTGCCACACATCTGCCTTCTACAAGAGCCCATCATACTATCACAGCAGGAACTCGGCAAAGATCTCACACAGGATAAATGAGAAAAGCCTGCTGTCACTGGTGCACCACATGAATGCCCTACATTTCACAGTGCCTGAAGTAACTATGGCCACTTGTTCAGTTCTGCATGAGGATAAAATGGTAAGCCCTATGTGCATTGACATGTTTGTAGATCACATGTCATGTAACATAGTACTGCACTGAGGTGCTACTGTTTGTCCAGAGTTTAGCAAGATAGTGCTTAGAAAGCATGTAACACTTGACTGTGGCATTACAGGTGTATACATGACATATCCACTAGAATACTAGTCTGATGCCTTGTAATAACTTTGCAGTGCATGGCTGTTGCCAGAATGGCTAGGTTGTGCAGAGCATTATGGCAGTAATTCAGAAGCAATGGCACAAAGCATCTTCAGTAGCATAACAACTATGCTAATTACCCCTGGTAGTGTGTTAAAAAGAGACAGCACCATTTTGCATAATACATCTCATTACCATAAGTGTGTAATATAAGAGTGTCAGTAAAAAGTCTGTAGACATGCACCTTTACAATGTTGAGAAAAACTATCTACTTGATAAAATACAGCAGCAAGAGCAGCAAATCATTTTTTAGATGTTAGTCATACTGAGGCAGAATCTGTGATGTGCATGTAACAGGGAATCTGGGAGACTGGCATGGCACTCCACCATCTCCCTGTAGCTGGGAGAAGGAAGGTGGCATCCATGTAGAACTAAGGACATACTACAGTAGGTTGAGGTAAGGCCACATGTTGATGCATTGCCAGAATATACAATTGGGAGTAGTCTGTTCATAACAGTATCAAGTGCATAAGTCATGAGACACTCTGGTCATGGATAGAGTACAGAAAGTGGAAAATAACACTAACTTAACTTAGTTAACACTAACTGTGACTGATAAGCAGTTGTTTAAAAGGTGGGGGGGGTTCTGGCCATAGTACAGGCATCTCATAGATTACCATGTGACACATAATTGGCACATTTTGAATGTAGCTGTACATGTACTGTCATGCCAACCCAAAGGAGGACATATCCAGAAATGCTAATTATACAGGAGAATGAAGTACTACTATAGGGCTACCACACACATGGCATTTGCCTCCTGGTAAAGTTCCCACCGACAAGCATTATCTAGACCAGATTTGGCAAGACTGATACAGGATGTGAATGCTGTGTGACCATAATTGGTCTCTACAACAGGTTCAGTCAAATGTTACTGATACATATAGCACTTTATGCAAAGGAACATGCACAGGACACTTTGACAGATGTGGTAGGAGATGGACCATTGATGCTGAATTGGTTCATTGAGACTGAAGAGCTTTTGTTCTCTATCACTAGCCATGAGAAGTGACTCATCATATCTTAGAGTGGCTTGCATGTGGGAGCAAGGCTGACTACAAGTGCCCTCTAGCAGTCAAGGAACCAACAGATTAGTAATCTCCATTACAATGCAATATAGCAGAAGCCATTGCATGTTTGAAAGGAAAACTTACTCAAGGGATATCTGCAAAACTATACTTTCACTATCCTTTCCTTTCAATGTCCCTCTGTTCTACAACTGCTACAACCTCAACAGCAACTTACATCAGTCAAATTATTCTCTCACTGCATTTTAATGTGTCTTAATATGAATGTTGCATGGGGTTTTAGGAACACACGTGTGTCTGCAGACAATTCGATCATGTGTGTTCATGCTTTCAATTGTTCCATTGGTAAAAGGTCCAGTAAAACAACTCAACATGTTGATAATGTCAGCAGAACATCTGTGGATGATGATGATATCAACATGGAAATGGCACGGACTGATGAAACAGTTGCAGTTTTATGCACCATTTAAAGGGGAAGGGTCTAGCACATCTTCTAATACAGAGACTACTAGAGCTGAACAGGTTGAGCAGAGGGCCTTACAAGATATGCTGGATATCTTTTACCTGAAAGTCCCTCAAGAACTCCACTTATGTAGGTATGTCCTTTTGTTATGCATACTCACAATGGGGATAGATATGATGGAGTTAGGTATCACAGTGACTCCATGTCCATAGCAAGTATGGCTACAACACTTGCCATTAACCAGCAGATCTGTAGTTCAGTAATGCAGGCACACTTTTCTGCTTTCCACAGACTTGTGAAATCACAAACTATGCCTTGTGGGTTACAGGACGACATGCAGCAAGTGTGCAGTAACATGGAGCTTATGGACAGGAAATGCATATAATGCTGCTAAGGTCAGTGGTTGCAAATATTTTTTCCATTAGTGCATACATGAGACAGAGTGAAATAACCATATGGTCTGCTTCAACATGTCAAGCCTTTCATTATTGTGGGATGGACCAGATGCAGAGTGATGGGCCACAGAATGTCCTGTATGAAAGTCACAGACCAGTGCTGATATTGCATCACTGTGACATATGTGCACCTCTATCCCATTCCTCTTACCTGTAGCAAACAGCCTGCTACCCCAGTCATGGCTAATGATCAGTTCATGCACAATGATGCTTAACATGATCAATATATGACTTGATCCATCAGGGCTGAACTCTCACATTTCTTTCCATTCCCTAATAGTAGTCATGTCATGGATGTGTGACCTCATAACTGGTGAGTGTGAACCCTGACTCACTACAACCACCCCGAGTACAACTACCTTGTTCCATTCCCATCATCCTACCTAATTTCAAAGTGTTGCAGTCCACTTTCACTATGTGTCTATACCTCTGCAAGAGATAACTGATTGTTACTCATCCCTTAACCAGGGTGGTTATGATGATACCTGATTCAGAGCATTGCTAGCAGATGCACCACTTTGTATATCTTGAGTATGATAATGCATGTTTAATTCCATGCTGTCTGTATAATGACCCAAAGTTGCAGACCAGATACTACCTCTTTGCCAGTGTTGCAGTGTATTGTGTCCACATCTGCCTCAGATATGATACTGCTGCTGCATGTTCCTCACATGAGTGTCATTCTTGCCCTTTTGATGCTAATAAAACTGACATGGAATATCCTGGCAAGATGGCCACTTATCAGTCCATGTGTTTGCACAATGCCATGATGTGCAGTGTAACACACACAAGATAATGTTTGCTGCAGATAGGTGGATTATTGTGCAGTGCCCCACCTGGCATATCTAGGCAATGGATATGTCCCTTTAGTACACGTATCCACTTATTTATTTTGTTTTCCACTTGTGCGGCATTATAGGCTGCTTCCTGCATATTCATGGAGTTGTGGATATGAGTCATCAACAAGGGCTCTACGGAATACCTTGCCTTTCCTCCAACACACAACAAGCAACATATGTGTTTGCTCCCTGTGTGCATGGCATCTTTGTGTACAAACCTGTCTATCATGTATGCCTCCTTACCAAACAGATGACCTTTAGGAAATCCCTTGCAGGATTTGGAGATAGGTCAGACATGGGTCAAATGTGTGAATCATGTAAACTGCCTGGGTGCCACATGGATAAATTATAAATAATTACACCAAATATTGCTGGCCACCTGGCAGTTCAGGTAGTGGACACCCTTCCTGTTGATGTATTGCAGTCCCTGTGGTCCATGTGGCATTTTAATTGTAATATCTGTACAATATATGATCCTAAGGAATTTAAGTAATTGGTATATGTCATAAAATGCCCACACAGTGCTGGATATTTCATTTGCAGTCCAGGGGAACTAGACATGCTCCTCCCCATGCTTTAAAAAATGCCAGGAAACTGGTTTAGGATTCATGAAGTTGATATATGTGTTACCCTTAACACATATGCATTAGATCAGTGAAGGGTCTCTACAGGTAAAATGGTTAGATCTAAACATATGTTAATATCTATATGAATGGGCTTAAAAAATATCCCATCCATTCTAAATGCAAGAAAGACATGGCATGAACTTGTGTTTCCCAGAATACTAATCCCACTTTAATAAAGATAAAATGGTTAAAAATGCATTTGATGTGTAAAGACAATGAACATTTTGGTTAGACTTAATATGCTAATTAATTTGCAGAATGTTCTACTATTTTGCCTTCTGTGCGACTGTACTATCTTTGTCTTAGAATCACTTGCAGTGTGTATGTTGCTGCTATCCATGCTAATTTACCCTATACTATGTGCTAATATAAAACTACAATCCACTCTGCTACAGGCCTCATCAGGAGCTCAGTGTCTCTCCAACCTAACACCACTCTTAAGTATTCAACTGCGGTACCACCTTTATCATTCTTGTAAGTAAAGCCACAGTCCGGGTCTGAACTGTCTGCAAACAGCTAAAGTTAACTGAACCTAACACCACTCTTAAGTATTCAACTGCAGTACCACCTTTATCATTCTTGTAAGAAAAGAGCAGTCCGGGTCTGAACTGTCTGCAAACAGTTAAAGTTAAGTGAGTATGTGTCTACCTGTTTGAGCCAATATTCATTTTCCCCTGGAGAGCACTCTGCTTTAGCTTGTAAGCAGCCCCCCCCCCCCACACACACACACACATTCCACTTTCTCTCTTATTCCCTTCTGTTAGCAAATAGTATCCATAACTGATCAATACTGTGTGTTCGTTAATTTAAACTGAGACCACAGTAGCCTACTGATACAAGGTTATCCTGTTTTTCCACCTGAAAATGGTTAAGAAATGACTTACAGTTTCAGAGCAGTCCTAGTACAAAGAACTGCCTGCTCACACCCTTGTTCTCCCTTCCCCCTTCCCTTTTTATTACCTTAAGACAATCCCAAAGTTAATAAATATTACATGTGGCAGGCACCATTTTTAAAACTACAACCACCCTTGTCAGTATCATATGTTCATTTATCAGTTAAATCTGTTAACTGATTGTTTCCAGCCCCCTCATATGAGCAACTAACAGGGTCTCTAACCGCTTTGCTCCCCACCCTGCCCCCTATTCCCTCCCACCCCCAGTGGCCCCACCTTTATTGCACTCACAAACCCCTCTCATCTTTCCAATAGACAACCACAGCACTAACCCAACACTACCTCCTCCATCTTCCCACTACTATCACACATCCTCAACTAACATGTACAAGCATACCTTACCTATGCTCACTGCATGCACTCTCCTTGCATATCTTACATCCTACCAAAGCCCCATCATTCCCGGGGAATGATTCCCCCACTCAACGACTACCACTGTACTACTACTCACACCACCACTCATGTCTCACCCTCACTCAGCTCCCCACCCACCAGCTCAAGAACCATCCCTATGCACCCCCCACATATTCTACCAACTATATTACTCAAACATAAAGCATCCCTACAACTTAACATAGTAACCCTCCCACCATACCTATTACCCACAGAGCACAATCATAAAGTTTCCCTTATAAACAAACACATTCAAAAACTGAGAACACTAATAACCTCTTGCATATCAAAACTAGACCTAAGTGGAGACATCCACACCAACCCTGGACCTACCATCTCCAACCCCAATCCTCATAATCAGACTAGAAACCACAACTTCTCCCATATTACAGCCAATAGAAAGCCAAGTGACTTCCTTCTACTAAGCCTAAATATTAGAAGTATATCCAATAAAGTCCATGAAATCCATGCCACCATAGGCTTGTACTCCCCAGATATAGTCATCCTGACAGAATCCTGGCTAAAACCTCACCTTACCAGTGAGCAAATACTCCCTACAGGTTTCAGCATACTAAAAGTAGACCGGCTAAACAAAAAAGGAGGTGGTGTAGCTATAATATTTAAACAGCATCTAAACATCCAGATCTTAAAATCATCAGCTCCACAAATAGGCAATGAATAAATAGTATATTCGAACCTCAAAATAAACCAAAACAAAACCATCAACATAATTGGATGCTACTTCCCACCTGGCCAAAACAGCCCTCCACTAGAAAACCTCCTCAGCTGGTCTACCCATCATCTCCCCCAAGAAACTATCATTTTAGGTGATTTCAATATTGACTGGCAATCCTGTTCTGGCAACCATCCAACTCGTCATGTAAACCTTCATGGCTTCACCCAACTAGTCCAGTCGCCAACCAGGATAAATAAAAACTCCAGCAAGCACACTACCCTAGATTGAATACTAGTCAGTAAGAGCCCCCAGTCATATATAACAGGCTGCTTATCAGATAGCCTCAGTGATCACTCCCCAACATTCCTACTCAAAAAATACCTATACCAAGCTAAACCTGTCATCTACCATCAAATACGTAAAAAACTAAACTTTAACCCACTCACATTCATCTCATCCTTCAAAGAATTTAACTGGCATCCTCTAAAGTACCTCAGTCTAGATGACGCAGTTGAATTTTTTAATACTACCTTCCTGAACATCCTTAATTACCATGCCCCCATAAGATTTTCCAGAACCAAAGTGCAACCCTCCCCATGGCTACAGAAAACCACTAAATCAGAAATGAAAAACAGGTATAAAGCCTGGGAGCACTGGCACAAAACCAAAACCCCCTCAACTAGACAGAAATTCCTAGAACTACACAACAGAGTCAAAAAGCTAATAAAACAGGACAAATTCCAATACTACCAGTCTGCCCTAGACTCCTCACAACACAGCCCCAAACAATTCTGGTCCTCCGTAAACTCCATCCTCCACCCAGGTAAAGACAGTACCCCTCCTCCTAACATCCCTCACTCCTCAGAAAATATTGCTACCTCATTCAACACACACTTCACCCAAACCATACTATCACTAGCTAAACAACACAACCCCACTCCCCTCCAACCCACACCTTCAACTAGTAATCTCCCCACTGCCTTCTCTTTTTCTCCTGTAACTACCGCCAACATAAAAAACTCTTAACTAAACTTAAACCCACCAAATTAGCAGCAGACAACCTCCCAAGTGAATACCTACAAACCACAGCTGATGCTCTGACCTACCCAGTATCCATCTTGATTAACCAAAGTTACGTTCCCACACTTTGGAAGGTATCACATATAATTCCCCTCCACAGAACTAACCAATTACTGCCCTATAGCTATTCTCTCTCCACTCTCCAAAATACTAGAGAGATGCATACACTCTCAGGTCTCAGACTACCTCCTTACTAACAACCTCCTTTCCAGTACTAAGCATGGTTTCCAATCAAACCATAGCACCACCACTGCCTTACTCTCCTTTACTAACACTATCCTTCAGCATAAAAACAATGGCTATCTCTCCTCTGCTACTTTCCTAGACCTATCTAAAGTATTTGACATGGTCCCACACAAACGACTTATCTCTGTCCTCAATAACCTATCCTTCTCACAATCAGTCACCAACTGGTTTCAGAGTTTCCTGTCTGACAGCCAACAATCCATTGTATGGCAGAATGACATATCTCCCCAACTACCTGTCTCCATAGGGGTTCCCCAAGGATCCAGCCTTGGACCCCTACTCTTCTCTGTTTACACCAATAATCTAGCCTCTGCCACCAAACATGGCACACTCATACAATACGCAGATGACTCAACCATCATCTGCTCAGCCCAGTCCCTACCAAAACTGCAAAAAGTCACAAAGGAAGCCTTTTCCTCTGTTGAAACTTGGTTATCCGATGCCCAATTAATACTCAACCCAAACAAAACTAAACTATTCATCTTCCAACCCACCAAACATACTCAAAACAACTCTCACTTTAACATCACAGCAAAAGACAACACCACTATATACCCAACTGAACACACCAAATTGCCAGGAGTGGAAATAGACTATAAACTAAAATTTGACATTCACATATCCATGACCATAAAAAAAGTCCACAAAAAACTAGGAGCGTTATACAGAAATAAGCAATTTATCACCAAAGCAGCAAAGATTTCAATAGCAAATTCCCACCTTATCTCCACCCTGCTTTATGCCTCTCCAATATATACCAACCTAAGGCAATGCGATCTAAACAAGCTGAGACCTGCTACAACAAAATTGCGAAATTCGCCACAGGGGCATCCTACCGTAGTCACCACTGTCTCTCACTTGCTGAACTGGACTGGCTTGAACTCCCTCACCTCCTTCAGTGGTATCAACTCTCACTCGCCCACAAACTAGTAAACCATCCACTAAATGTCCCATCCCTCCAGAATCTACTCCAACCCTATCGCACCACCAGACCACTAAGATCCAGCAGCAAAAATAACTTGCAGATCACTAAAGCCAATAACTCTGCTGGTGAAGCACTATTCTCTTGCACCATAGCCAAATTATGGAACTCCCTTCCACCCACAATTACCTCCATATCATCGTGCACCCACTTCAAAACTTTACTAAAAGCGCACCTAAAAACATGCTGGCTATGCCCTTGCAACTCCCACTCTAATATCATCCACCCCATCCAACCACTACCTTTATTTCCACTCCACTAACTACCTTGATTATAGCAAACTCAGATGCTCATAAGCCTAGTACTTATTATACAGCAGGAACTCCTTCTTGTAACATTTGTTAATGCCTGTTATGTACTTCACAGATAAAGATTCTAGTTGTCTACTGATGTACTATGTTCTTCATCTGTAAATATGTTGTAAGTAATTGCTATGTTAAATTGTTAATCACTATGTAATCCAATGTAACTACTGTCTGTTTATTTTAACTGTGGAGCTTTTCTCCACAGGCCTCCACTGAAAATGGACCTACATCCAGTCGGACACTCCCGGTCAACAAATTTAAATAAATAAATCAATAAATAAATATATGTAAGTCTTCAAGATAGAGGAGTCATCAACAGCAACAAAAAGGTAACTGAAACTCACATGAAGAGTTTCTTTCAACTAATGTTAATAACTAAGTTTGAAGATAAAAGCGGTGCTTTCCTGGTCAAAGAAGATGTGGATCAGTGCTAGTGACAAAACAAAAGATTTATTTCTGGCAATTAACTGAGATACCATACAACAGAAATGGGGGAATTATAATTTGTAACATAAAAACAGTTAAGTGGTTTGCTGGATTATTGGGTCATTAAGACATGTAGTATACTATTTGAAGATGTTTTGATAGAAGATAAAAATGAAAGCTTTGATGTTTAATATGTACGTTAGCTAGTGGAAGAATGAAGGCTGTGCTTTTTTCAGTTTCTGAAAGAATGTTTGTGCCAATGGGGAAATATTGAGGATAGTTTTATCTGTGTGGTTTGAAGTAAATGAAGACAAAGGAACTACTGCATCCCTAACTGACTCACAGAAAGGATGGGGATAATCAAAATAAGGGAAGAGACCTGTTACCAGTGGAGTATCCCAGGGTTCTGTGCTGGGGCCCATCCAGTTTGGCATCTACTTTTCTGAAGTAAAAGCCAATACCAGAGGGTTCTGACTGACTATGTTTGCAGACAACTTCAAGCTAGGTGCCATTGTGCAGTAAGGTTTGTACCAAATATATAACTGGTGACAAAATCATGGACTGAACTGAATGCCAAAAAATGCATTATCATATCCTTTGGGATGTCATCTATGCCAGGGACCTACCACATTTAAATTATCGCCTAAGAGATGAATCAGTTATTCAGGCTTTGGGAACTTATGTGGGCAGATACCTAACTTTTGACCAACATGTGTCAACTGTTGTGACAAAGTCCTTCAATATTGCACAGATTATAAACAAAGGGTTTTTGTCTAGATCTAGGGATTTATTGTCCCCCTTTACTCAACCCTCATTAGGCCAGTCATCCCTTTGACATGTATCTATCCAGATACATGCAACACCCGCAGAGATACCTTACTAAAAGGATAAAAGGCATGAATCACATATCCTACATGGACTGACTTAAAGCCCTGTCACTATACTTGGGATTGTACAAGCTGCTAAAAGGTGACCTGTGCCGGACATGCAAAACATCTTGTGATCCATTACTGATGGATTTACTGCACATCAGCAAGTCAAATGACATCAGAAATACTTGGTCTAGGGAAATTTTTCTGCAACAGCAAAAGAACAGTTTGGAGGGACAGGTATATCTCAAAAAGGATACCACTGCTGTGGAACAGACTCCCAGTCTACACAAAACAAAGTTCACCCTGTCCATATTCAAGTGAACTTAGATCTATCGATGGGAAACAGTTAATTTAGCTCAGGACTGCTGCCTCCAGTACTAATGGACAGAGGCAGCTCGTAAGTGCTTCATCTCTTGCATGGGTCTCCTTAAACTATTTATGGTATGATCCCAGTTATTTTCATTATAGGTAATATATAATTATTGAACATGAGATGAGTTATATTGATAGGGCAGTATTCATAATCTCAGCCTGTGTCCCACAGCAGGGTTGTGATAGTGAGGAAAAGAGTGCATTCAGACAGTAGTTGCAGGACCTACTAGATAAAGCAGGACAACAGGAACTGGTTTTGATAATGGGTGACTTGAATGTACAAATCGGGACAGACAGAACAGGATATGAGGACTTGTCTAGATCCACATGGGTGGGGCAACAGGAATGAAGAAGGAGAAGCTTTTCTAGACTTCTGTCTGGCAAATGGCTTGATAGTAGCCAACACATGGTTCAGAAAAAGAGACAGTCACAAGATCACATGCCAGAGTGGCCAACATGCAACTCAGTAGACATCCTCCTAGTAAAGTGATGGCAAACCTATGACACATGTGCCAAAGGTGACACGCCATAACATTTTGGGTGACACACCAGCCTTCACAACACCTGAGTTACCAAAGAAACTTCTTTTGCATTTGTTGCTTGTGTGAAGTGCATTGAATTATTTTGTGCAGGAGCTAGTTCAACAACGCTGCTGCAGATGTAAGGAAGTTATTAACCTCAAAGACTATTTCGGTATACTTTCTTGATAGTCTGCAAAGGGCAGTGCTGACACTGTTTTCCCTTTGTGGTTACATTTCTACAAAGGGCAAGTTGCCTGCATTTCTAGGAGTTTGCTGTTTTACATTCCTCTCAACTGTCCCTCTTAATCCTTCTTAATCCTTCCTAAAACTGGCAACTTTTTAAACTTAATAATGACAATAATTAGATTTATAGATTAATTTTACTTCAGAAAATGTATATTAATTCACATTCATTTTTTTTTCTCTCAGTGTCTCAAATTAATAGTACTAGTAGTTTAATACTGTCCATGTCTCTTATTTCTAGATTTGTCTCTGATTTTGTTGAGATTTATCCCTGATGTATTGAGAGCCATGCTGTTTTATTTTTATTTATTTATTTGTTTGTTTGTTTTAATGTATTTTTTTGTTTGGGGGGAGGCACGCAAGCAGAGTCAAGTTAGGCATTTTCTGAATTTATGACACGCCGATCCCAAAAGGTTCACCATCACTGTCCTAGTAAATAAAGAACACTGGGGTAGAATCAGCAATTGCAAAGCCATCGCCAGTGAAACAGTCAGCCCACAGCATAAACCACTGGTTGCCACAATCAGCTGCAAGGAGTGGTTACAGAAGACTCTAAGGTCAACAGATACCAGACTGAAGACCTGGAAGTTCACTGATGAGAAAATTACAATAGTTCAAAGAATTATTCAGGGCTCTAGCACCCCAAGAAGAGGAAAATAGGTGGAGTTGAAGAAGAATGGCAGCCCCTCAAAATAGCATGTGTGAGGACTACAGAACAGATATGTGGCCAAACCAGGCATGGAAATAAGGTACATAAGGAAAACTGGTGGTGGAATGCAGAAGTCCAGAAAGTCATCAAAAGTAAGAAGGAATGCGGGATTACAGCAGGAAACAAACATTTAAAAATGAGTCCTGAAATACCTCTGCCTTTCTCCACACACTGATGGTAGAAATGTTATATGCAAACCATTTACAAATTAGATATTTCTTCCAGACATGGACATAACTGGCATAATGATAGATTAGTTTTAAAGAAAAGTTAAACAAGGATTTCAATATTAGGAAAAGGAAAGAAGACAGGAAAGAGAAAATTAAGTGATTAAGGAATTGCATACACTCATGGAAAATTGTGGGTCAATTGTGATATTAGATAATAGTGTCCTATTTTACAGACACGTGACTACAGACAGCTTTTATTTACAACCATTTCTCCATTTTTAGAGAACAGTTGCAATAATGATTAAGGTCTTCTTCTCCCTATTCCTGACCTCTGGCCAATGCCAGTTTTGAGTTTGCATATTCTTCCTGTGTCACTGTGTGGGTTCACCCCACCTCTGAAAACTGTGGGGTTCATCCCACCTCTGAAAAACATGCTGAATGTTCCATCTCAAAATTCACCAATGAATGGAGCTGTGGGCAATAGCACAGACTCTACATGGTGCCCTATAGGGGGAAGAGTTGTACAGACAAACCTCTTTGGGCATCTACTGTGGTGCACAGTATCCTCAAGATAGGAGAACATGGATCACAGACTGTGCACCGGTGTAAAATATGGCTGTAGGTGATTTGGTCATGTTGACTAATGTTACCAAATGAGCCTTGTATAAACATGTTGTTAGACATAATTCTGCCTCTTTCAATTTTATTGTTATTGACTGTATTGTAGGCAAATGTAGAAATAAGTTGAGTTGGCATAATTTACTGAATTTCAAGGAACGCAAATGGATTATCAAATTAGGGTCTTTATTCCCACCTGGTCTTAATGACCAACTTTAATTGACCAATGTACTGCTTTTATGCGTTATATATAAACATATGTATGTGATTGTGAAGGCTATTGTAGCCGAAACCGGTTTGAATGTTACAGATAGTAGGGCATAACACCCTCTATCTTCGTCTTTATTAAAAGTTATTTAGTACTCCACCATTTCTGCTGGATGTTTCATTTTAGCATTACATGGAATAGCTCAATCAAGGGATAGCTCAAGCAACCTGCCAAATGGTGCAGCTTGGAAGTGGATGACATGATGATATGGAGACAAGATGGAAGTGCAGTGAAGCTACTTGGCTTGGGATCCAGAGTCTACTACTGAGAGGGCAGGCTAAAAATGGTGTGAGAATTGTTGAGAAAGAGAAGGGCAGGCTTCAGAGGACAGTGAGGGGTATCCTCAGACTTACTGAGAGACTCATGGCAATCAGAGTCCAGTATAATGATAGGACAGTATTCATAATCTCAGCCTATACTCCACAGCAGGGTCCTGACAGTGAGGAAAAAAGTGCAGTTGCAGGAACTACTAGATAAAGCAGACAACATGAACTAATGTTGATAATGGGTGACCTGAATGCACATATCAGAACAGACATTACAGGATATGAGGACTCCCTGGGTCTGGCAAAATGGCTTGACATAGTAAAGAAAGGCACTGGGGCAGAATCAATGATTACAAAGTCAACAACAGTTCAAGGACTTAGGGGCTCTAACACACCAAGAAGAGGAGGAAATAAGTGGAGTTAAAAAAGAACAGCAGTGCCTCAAAACAGCGAGGTCTACAAAACACATATGTGGCTGAGCCAGGTATGGAAATTAGGTATATAAGGAAAGCTAGTCGTGGAATGCAGAAGTCCAGGAGGTCATCAAAAAACAGAAGGAGTGCAGGAAAAAGTGGAGATAGAAAAGACTGACCAGGCTAGGAAGTCAGGCTGGGAAGGAATATTGGTTGGCTAACAAAGAAACTAAGAAAGGAGTAGTAATAGCAAAGAACAGGGCATCAGAGGCACTCTATTAGCTTCTGGAAATTGACTCAGTAGGTGACACAAAGAAACTATATCAGGTTGCAAGGCAAAGGCAGAAAGATAAAGAAGATAATCAGACACCCTTAGCAAGATATGCCAGCAACAACCTGCTCATCAGTCCACAGGACATCAAAGCCAGATGGCAGGAGTATTTCCTGAGGAAAACCCCACAGAAGCTGTGCACAGCCTATGATGAGAGAAGAAGAGGAGCCCACCCTAGATGAAGTAAGAACAGCACTAAGGAAAATGAAGTCTAGGAAGCAGCAGGCTCAGATGAGGTCACAGCAGATATGATAAAGATGCTAGTTGAGATAGCGGAGAAATGGCTCCTAAGGGTACTCATAGCATTGTGGAGAGAAAGGCATATGGCAGATAACTGGAGAATAAGCATACTCATGCCAGTGTACAAGAAGAAAGAGGACAGCCACAACTGTGGGCAGTACAGATACATCAAACTCCTGTCACATTGCATGAAAGTTCTGAAGAAGGTGATTGACAAATGGATATGCAGAGTAGTAGAAAGTAAGAAGGGAGATAAGCAGTTTGAAATCAGATCAAGATGCCACACAACTGACTTGATGTTTGCAGTGAGACAGATAGCTAAGAAGAAGCTAGAGATGAGGAAGACATCCAATTAGGCATTTCTAGAATTGGAGAAAGCATACAACAAGGCCCCAAGAAAGCTGATTTGGACACTACTGAGGTGGTTTGAACTCTCAGAAACATAGGCAGAATTAATGCAGGCTATGTACAAGGACCCAATGACTCAAATACAAACAGTGTTCAGACTCACAGAAGGGTTCCCAGTTGGATTGGGTATGCATCAAGATTCAGCTCTGAGCCCACTGCTGTTCATATTCATGATGGACTACATTAGTAAACCGGTCAGAGGGAACTGGTCAACAAAGCTGCTGTATGCAGACGATTAGGCATTACAGGTAGACTCTGAACAAGAACTTCAGTAAAGGATAGGGGAATGAACTGATGGCACATGGGATGAAATTAAGCACAGATAAGACAGTGGTAATGGCAGAAAATTGAGGAAATCAGAAGAAGCTGAGAACTGAGATAGAAGGGAAGACAGTGGAACAGGTTAACAGTTTCAGGTATGTGGAAGGGGTGGCTGAGAAGTCTGAATGAAGAGGTTAAATCTAGAAACAGAGGGGCTGCAGCCAACTGACAGAGGGTGCAGTGAATGACAGAGGAATGCCAAAAAAGCTAAAAAGTAGGGTGTACAAGACAGTGGTGTGACCAGTACTACTATATGGTACAGAAATTTGGGTAGTAAAAACAGACCAAGTGAGGAAGTTAAGGTGATATAAGTAAAGTGCCCGAGAAGGGTGGTAGCATACACACTGTGGAGCACACAAAGAAATGAGGACATAAGAGCAGAAGCCAAAGTAGCTCCATTTGCAATAAAGTTCAAAGAGAACAGATACAGTGGTTTGGACACATGCAGAAAAGCAGAAGACAATCTGGTGAAGACAATTTTTGTGATAGAGAGGCACTACATTGTACTCTTAAATATCTGACAGTAATGAACTAAAATGCATTACTCTGACCATCGTTTATTCATTCATTCATTTATTCAATCATTTGATCACAGTCCATAGGTTCATAGGTTCATAGGTTGGTACTGGGCTATCTGCCCGAAGGCATATATTAGCCCAGCCACGTTGTGCGGTATTCACCTCCTCTTTAGTAGTTCCCTAGACCCTTGTACTAGCAGCTAGTACCCTTGGCCCCTATGTAGTAGTGCTGTTGGTGTGATCCCCAGTGTGAACTTTCTGTTACCCATCCACTCATCAAGGTTCCTCTTGAAGAGTGATAGTGAGGGGCTCTGTCTTAAGTAGATTGGGACCCTGTTCCATAGTAAGGGAAGTCTCTGCGAAGGGAATCTATCCCTCCAGCATGTTTTATTCATTGTTGTCTTGAGGTTTATATCCCTAGAGCATGTAGCTCGAGTAGATTTGGTTTTGCTAAGATGGAGCATGTTCAGCAATTCTGGGTTGGACATGGCTCTGTACGTTAGACAGAGATCGCCTCTGAGAAAGCGGTATCCAACAGAGAACAGTCTTAGCTTTTTCAATCGTGCTGCATAGGGCAACTGTTTGAGGCTAGTAATCCTCTTGGTTAGGTAACTCTGTGGTCTCTCCAGCTGCTGGAGATGTCTAGCCAGGTACATTCCAATTGGTGCATTGTACTCAATAATGGGTCTGATGAGGGAAGAGTAGAGGTGCACCATTACATCCTTAGGTATTGATGCGAACCCTTTCGTGATCAGATGGGTCACATAGAAGGATTTTCTAACCACTTTGGCAACATGGTTATCAAAGGAAAGCTGACTATCTACGTGGGTCCCTAGATCCCTTATTTCTTCTTCAGATTTCAGAGGATTACCTCCTATGTTGTAGTTTGCGGGTACTCTTTTTATTCCAAAGGGGATTACTATGCATTTTTTTGCATTTAGCTTGAGACTATGGCTTTGACACCATGCATCAGTCTCATTTAGGCCCTTCTGGAGGATCTCCATGTCGGCTGTAGACTCTATTATAGCACCCAGTTTGTAGTCATCTGCAAATGTAGTCAGCCACAGCCCTTCCGTGCTTGCCTGTACTTCTGAGAAGTATATGCCAAACAGGAGGAGCCCCAGGACAGAGCCCTGTGGCACACCACTTGTTACTGGTCTGGATTCAGACATAGATCCCACTACTCTTACTTTATGGGATCTGTCTGAGAGCCAGTTTGCGATCCATCTTGTGACGTGAGGGTTTATCCCCAGGCTGGTGAGCTTATCAATAATACCTAAATGGGGAATGGGGTCAAATGCTTTAGCAAGGTCAAGGTAAGCCGTGTGTTCCTCCTTTCCCTTATCTATAGCCTGAGTAACTGTCTCAAAGAAATCCACCAGGTTCAGGAGGCATGATCTGCCCTTGACGAAACCGAACTGTGTGGGGTCCAGTGACTGGAGGTTCCATTTATGAGTTCCATAATGATTCACTCCATAGCCTTACAGATCAGACTGGTCAGGCTTATTGGTCTGTAGTTCCCATGGTCAGTTGAGGCCCCACCCTTGTGTAGCGGAACCACCATTGCCGTGCGCCATTCTATGGGCACATATCCTGTGGAGAGGCTGAGATTGAACAGGGTATTAAGATGCAGGGTTAATTCCTTTTGGAGCTCGCGTATGACACAGCCTGGGACACCATCTGGTCCCATGCAGGCAGTGTTTTTAGCTTTAGATAGAGCCTTGTTAACCAACGTATCAGTAATAATTGGACTTACACAATCCCCTGGCATGGTAATAGGCCCTGAAGTTGGTGGGGGGGGGGGGGGGATTTGCACTGAACCTGTCAGCCAAGATGTTGGCAATGTCAGAAGGGTCAGTGTATTTTGTTCCATTTTGTACTAGCTCAGAACAGACCTGAACGTTGCCATTTAGGTTTTTGACATAGCCATAGAAGGCCTTATGGTTATCCAGGGCATCCTTGGCAACTTTCTTTTCAAAATTAGCTTTAGTTGACTTGATGAAAGCCCTCAATGTCTTACTAATGCTGATCAAGGATGATTTTTCTACTTGAGATTTGGCCTTTTTTTGTATAATTCTCCTTTTATTGTAAAGTTTGCTTATGGCCGGGGTCCACCAGACTGGTTTCTTCTTGATTGAGGAAGGAGTCTTGGTTTTATTTGGGATAGCACGGTCCATGCAATCTTGAAAATGCATATAGAGTGCCTTGGTGTAGGATTCCACATCCTGGATATCATTATCCTTCTGCAAAGGAATAGTGAAGCTTTCCACTTCGGATGCAAGTAGTTTGAAGTTTGCTTTGGAAATGTTTTTGACTATGGATTCTTTGACTGAGGGAGGAGGAGGGGTGAGGATGTCCAGGGTTATCAGTTTGTGGTCGGATCTGCCAAGCAGGGAGTGATAATGGATGTGGTACAATGGGCGCCCATATTTGTGATGATTAAATCCAATATGTTGTCCCCTCTAGTGAGGGAACATACTAATTGTTCAAGGGCATTTGAATTTATAAATTCTATGAATCGCTGAGCATAGGAGTTGGAACATTGGTAGTTCACCCAGTCTATACCAGGGTAGTTGAAATCACCCAAGATTATGGTGTTGGGTAGGACCTTTATATTTTCCAATGTCTCAAAGAATGCAGAGTGAGCATCTTGGGATATGGTGGGCAATCTATAACCGGCTACAACTTGAAATGTGGATTTGCCTGCTGATAGTTGTGCATGGATGATCTCTGGGGCATCATGCTGTGCTACTAACCTGGAGATATGGGTATCCTTGATGAATATGGTTACACCTCCGCCCTTTGTACTGTGATCTGGTAACTGAGACCGGAAGGTATGATATAAATTGTAACCTGGCAGTGCTGGGGTGCTGTCTTGAGCCTTGAACCAGGTTTCCGTCACTGCACAAACATCGATTTTCTCCTTGCTGAGGAGAGCCTCGAGTGTGTGGATTTTTAGGTTGAGACTTCTGGCATTGAGTAGCATTACCCTTAGTTTTTGGTTACCTGTGCTGGTTACGGTGGTTGGTTTGTCCTTTGAGCCTTGCCTAAAAAAGGCACTATGAGGATGGCAAGAGCCTTGGCCAGTATTCAAAAACCTAGGGGTGACAGGTGCAACCCATCCTTTGCAAGAATGAAGATGAAATTACTGCTTGGATGCCAAATAACATAATTATTTGTCATAGATGGTACTAGAAGTTCCAGCATCTAAGATGTATGGATTCAGTAAGGTAGCTTTAATTGATGGTTATGTCAGTGTGTGTGAGGGGGGTTGCAGTGAGTTGCACAATTTGCATCTGATAGCAAAAGGAGAAAATTAATTATTGTGGCCATTATTTGTTTATCATAGTGAGACAGCGTAGGTCTACAGAGTCAATAAAGTGGCTGTAATTGGAGCACACATCTGTGGATGCAAATTTGAGTGTGTCTATACATATGTGTGGGGTGTATTGTATACATCTATCTGTATCTGTATATGTATGTATATATATATATATATATCTATGTCAAGAATCTAAGTGGCAATTCTCAGATCTGCTCGGAGTTAGTGCAGAATGGCACAAAATACACTGAACTGACTGATATAGCCAACATCCTGGCAGACAGGTTCAGTGCAAACTTCACCCCCCTCTCACCACCAAAAATGCCCACAACTATACCAGAAGAATCTAGTGCCCCTGAAATCACAGACACTCAGGTTAAAATAGCTCTCTCCAAAGACAAAAACACGGCATCAATGGAATTGGACGGTGTCCCAGGCTGCATCCTACATGAGCTCAAAGATGAACTCACCCATCACCTAAACACACTGTTTAAACTCAGCCTCTTCACAGGCTATGTGCCCACAGAGTGTGCACAGCAATGGTTATTCCACTCCACAAAGGTGGAGCCACAATAGACCCTGGGAACTATCACCCTATAAGCCTGACTAGCTTGGTCTGCAAAGCTATGGAGCACATCATCATGGATTTCATTAACAGAGACAATGGGAACCTCCAAACACTGGACCCTACCCAGTTCGGCTTTGTAAAGGGCAGATCATGCCTCCTAAACCTAGTGGACTTCTTTGAGACAGTTACCAAGGCTATAGATGAGGGAAAGGTGGTCCACACAGCCTACCTAGATCTCGCAAAGGCCTTTGACACCATTCCCCACTCAGGTATTATAGACAAGCTCACCATCCTGAACATAAACCCCTATGTCACGATATAGGCTGCCAACTGGCTCACGGACAGAACCCACATGGTAAGAGCTGCGGGAGCTAGGTCTGACTCTAAACTGGTTACAAGTGGCATTCCCCAGGGCTCAGTCCTAGGACACCTCCTGTTTGGCATATACTTCTCAGAAGTACAGTCAAGCACAGGAGGACTATGGCTGACCAAGTTCACAGACGACTGCAAACTAGGGGCTATAATTGACTCTCCGGCTGACACATACATCCTCCAAAAGGGTCTCACTGAAACAGATACCTGGTGTCAAAACCATGGCCTCAAGCTAAATGCCAAAAAGTGCATAGTCATCCCCTTTGGAAAAAACAAAGTACCCATAAACTACCACATAGGTGGTAGCCCCTAAATATGGAAGATGTAATAAGGGATCTGGGGACCCAAGTAGATAGTAACCTCTCCTTTGATAATTACATTACCAAAGTAGTTAGAAAATCATTTTATGTGGCCCACCTAATCACAAAAGGGTTTGCATCCAGATCAAAAGAGGTCATTGGGCCCCTCTACACATCACTCATCAGTCCCATCATAGAGTACAATGCCCCATTTGGGATGTACCTTACAAGACACCTGCAACAACTGGAAAGACCACAGAAGAACCTCACCAAGAGGATCACTGGCCTCAAGCAGATGCCCTATGCAGCTCGACTGAAGAAACTCCAGCTGTACTCGGTTGCATACCGCCTACTCAGAGGTGATCTCTGCCTTACATACAAGGCCATGTCAAACCCAGAATTTGTGGACATGCTCCACCTAAAGAAAACCATATCCCCTCAAGCCACACACTCCAGGGATCTAAACCTCACCACAACAATAAATAGGACATGCTGGAGGGATATATTCCTCTCCCAGAGACTTCCCATGCTCTGGAACAAGATTCCAGTCTACATTAGGCAGTGCTCCTCGCTAACCCTCTTCAAGAGAAACCTTGATGAGTGGATGGGAAACAGAAAGTTTACCCCAGGGATCACTTCCATGGATCTGCTGGACAGAGGCACAGGGAACTAATCTAAGGGGACGGCGAAAGCCAACACATTCTGGTTAGGCTTATAAATGCCTTCGGGCAGATAGCCTAGTACCTACCTACCTATGAACCTATGAACCTATGAAAGAAACCATTGTTCTTGTTAGCCTATTATATGCATATGAATCTATGAAGCCATGCACCTATACTCCTTTACCTTTCTGAAGACATTTTTCTTCTGTGCTGATATTTCATCCTGTGCTATGATGTTTATGGGTTTACTGTACCTATGTACCCATTGGTGTGTTCTACACAATCCTGAAACTGAAACATAAGCAGTTCCAAGAGACACCTTTCTCTGTGTAAGTATACAGCCATTACAAAATCATCTGATGTAATGTACACAAATTAATGCTGTTTACTCATTACAAATTTGTTAGTGACCAGTACAAGTGGCATGTCAAAGGCAACAATGGATGAAACAAATATACAGTAATTTATACAGTCACCCTGTGCATCAGACATGTAGCTTCATTCCCCTGCACTGATGACAACAAGGATGACACAGATATGGCACAGGTATCATCACTTGTGCAGAGTATTTTGTGTAGGTGCAAGCGGCCGAGGCTCACCCATTTGGTTGGCAAGTATGTGTGTGAGTCAGGAAGGGAAGCAGGAAAGATGGACCATGGAAATGTGATGTGTGTGTCTGTAGGTGACCTGATTGTGACAGTGGTGTGTGAGTGTCTGTGTGAACACAGTCAAGCTCTGTGCTACCCCTACATGTCTGTATGTTGGACAGCTTTAAGCTGTGCATGGTAGAGATGACAGCTCACAATCTCCACTCTCAAACACAGATACTGGCTCTGCCATGAGCTGCACTGGCACCTCCATGCCCAAAGCTGAAGCTGGGCTACTACCTGAGGGTGACTGCTGTCTGCTGGGACCGTGTCCTCCATGGGAATACCCAGGACCACAAGCCCATGCCTGCCACATCTTGATGTGGACAGCACATTTCCCTGAGCACTGGATGTACTGCCACTATGGGAGCATGATTGTGCATGACCATGTGGACTCCCAGATGATGTAGTTGCTGACCTACATCCCTGAGTCCGATGCTTAACCCCAAGTAGACTTTCAATCACATACAATGTGCATTCTAAGATAGATAGTCTGCAATCTGTCTCAGACCAACATCTTTCCACTGCATCAGTTAACCGAACCAGGGTACCAGCAATGCGGTGGAGGCAGTCACAGATGTCAGACTGTACTGCATCCAAAACCTTGAACATTCATCTGGGGCTCCTTTTGGAACATTCCTGTGCCCCCATGATGGCCCAAAACATATGCCAAGCGACACATAATGAGACACCTGCAACAGGTGGTGGAGGGCCAGCAGGCCTTCTACGAGCACCCCTATCAATCCACCTGTGTGGAACCTTGACAGCTCTTTGGCTATGGCCAGTATCAACACTCACTGCAGCCATAGTAGCCACACTTTCCTGTTTAATGTCCCCACCCTCCAACTGTGAAATATCTGTGGCCTCAGGGGGCTGAGTATGCATATGCATACTGACTGTGTATGGTAATAATGAGGGTAGAAGAGGGATCTATACCTCTATGACAGATTCAGCCCCTGCAACCCCCACCTATGCCTCACTTTAGCCACCATTATCACCAGTGTCTGAAGAGATACTGAAATCAAGTTGTGAAGGGGACAGAGGCCAATCTCCCTGTTCACCTGTGATAAAAATGGAAAAGCAGTACATTAATACCTGCACTACTATGCTTTGCAGTACTATGTTCCAATATATGTTAAGCTGTATTTACTGCTGTCACTATTACAGACTTATTTAACCCCCAGCCTCATATAGTAGGACATGAGGACATTCTTTTCTAACAAGCATCTGTAGTTACTTGTAAATAAAAGCTTTTACACAGGAATCTAATGATTGACACAGATGTACACTGTTGACATTTGGCAAAACTCTGCAAAGTTCACACATAGGTTAATAGGTTCATAGGTAAGTACTAGGCTATCTGTCCAGGGGCATTTATAAGCCTAGCCAGAATGTGTTGGCTTCCTCCATCCCCTTAGATTAGTTCCCTCTGACTCTGTACATCAGAACCATTAGTTCCCTGTGCCACTATCCAGCAGAGCCACTGCAGTGATCCCCGGGGTAAATGTTCTGTTTCCCATCCACCTGTCAAGGTTTCTCTTGAAGAATGTTGCTGAGGGGCTCTGCCCGATGTATATTGGAATCCTGTTCCAAAGCATGGGGAGTCTCTGGGATAGGAATCCAGCAAGTCCTATTTATCATTGTGGTGAAGTTTATATCTCTAGATGGTGTGGCTCTCTGGGATTTGTTTTTTTTTTAGGTGGAGCATGTGCATCAATTCTGGGTTGGACATGGCCTTGTATGTCAGGCAGAGATCACCTCTGAGTAAGTGGTATGCAACCGAGTACAGCTGGAGTTCTTGAGTCAGGCTGCATAGGGCATCTGTTTGAGGCCAGTAATCCTCTTGGTGAAGTACCTTTGTGGTCTTTCCAGCTGTTGCAGGTGTCTCGTAAGGTACATCCCAAATGGGGCATTGTATTCTATGATGAGGCTAATGAGTGATGAGTAGAGAGGCACAATAACCTCCTTTGCTCTAGATGCAAACACTTTTGTGATTAGGTGGGCCACATAGAAGGATTTTCTACCATCTTGGCAATATGAGTATCAAGGTAGAGATTACTATCTACTTCGGTCCCCAGATCCCTTATTACATTTTCTGTATTTAGGGGACTACCACCTATGTGGTAGTTCACTGGGACTTTGTTTTTTCCAAAGGGGATGACTATGCACTTTTTGGCATTCAGCTTGAGGCCATGATTTTGACACCAAGTATCCGTCTCAGTGAGACCCATCTTGTGGGTGTCTGTATCAGCCAGAGAATCAATTATGGCCCCTAGTTTGCAGTTGTCTGCAGAGTTGGTCAGCCATAGTCCTTGTATGCTTGCCTGTACCTCTGAGAAGTATATACCAAACAGTAGGGGTCCTAGGATTGAGCCCTGGGGGACGCCACTTTTAACCGGTTTAGAGTCGGATGTACAGCCTGCAACTCTCGCTATGTGGGTTCTATCCATGTGGACCCATCTCGTGATGTAGGTTTATGTTCAGGCTGGTGAGCTTGTCTATAATACTAGAATGGGGAATGGTGTTGAAAGCCTTTGCAAAGTCTAGGTAGGCTGTGTGGACCTCCTTTCCCTCATCTAATGCCTTGGAAACCATCTCAAAGAAGTCCACCAGGTTTAGGAGGCCAAAGTGGGTAGGGTCCATGGTTTGGAGGTTCCCAATGTCTCTGTTAATAAGTTCCATGATGATGAGTTCCATAGCCTTGCAGACCAGGCTAGTCAGACTTATAGGGCGATAGTTCCTGGGGTCCATTGTGACTCAACCTCTATGGAGTGGGAGAACTTTTGCTGTGCGCCACTCTGTGGGTACGTAGCCTGTAAAGTGGCTGAGTTTGAACAGTGTGTTTAGGTGAGGGGTTAGTTCATTTTGGAGCTCTTGTCATACACAGCCTGGGACACCATCCGGTCCTATTGAAGCTGTGTTTTGGCTTTGGATAGGGCTGTTTTAACCTGTGTGTCAGTGATTGATGGGGCCCTACATTCTTCTTGTATGGTTATGGGCCGTTTAGGGGGTGAGAGAGGGGTGAAGTTTGCACTAAAACTGTCTGCCAGAATGTTGGCAATATCAGTCGGTTCAGTGTATTTTGTGTCATTCTGCACTAACTCAGAGCAGATCTGAGAGTTTCCACTTAGTTTCTTGACATAGCTAAAGAACGATGTGTGGTTATCTTTGGAGTCATTGGCAATTTTTCTTTCGAAACTAGCCTTGGATGATTTAATGAGGGATCGTACTGATCAGGTATGGCTTTCCTTCTTGGGATTTTACTCTTTTCTGTACTAGTTTCTTCCTTCTGTTGTATATTTTGTTTAAGGCAGGGGTCCACCAGACTGGTTTCCTTTTCTTGGAGGAGTGAGTCTTGGTTTTACTTGGGATAGCATGATCCATGCATTCCTGCAGATGCTCATAGAGTGCCTTTGTAAAGGTTTCAGCAGCTTGGACAGCATTGTCCTTTAGCATGGGGGCTGTGAACCTTTCCACCTCGGTCTTAAGTAATGTGAAGTTTGCTTTTGAAAAGTTTTTCATGGTGGTTTCCTTGATTGGGGGTGGGGGCTGAATGTGATGTCCAGAGTGATTAGTCTATGGTCTGATCTAACCAGCGAGGGGTTGACCTCCGGTGTGGAACACCAATCACCCATGCTGGTGATGACTAGGTCCAATATGTTATTCCCTCTGGTGGGGGTGTTGACCAGTTGATCCATGGAATTCGAGTTTATAAATTCTAGGAAGCATTGGGCAAGGGAGTTAGTACTTGAGTAGTTCTCCCAGTTTATGTTTGGGTAATTGAAATCACCCAATATTAGGGTATTTGGTAGGACCTTCATATTTCCCAGTGTCTCCAGAAATGTGGAATGGGGGTCCTGGGCCATGGTGGGTGATCTGTAGCAAGCAACAATTTGGATTGCAATTTTGCCCATTGTTAGTTGCACATGGATGATCTCTGAGGCATTGTGCTGCACCACTAACCTGGAGGTGTGGGTATCCTTAATGAATATGGATACACTCCCACCTTTTTTGTTTCGGTCCTGGTTCTGTGGCCGAAAGGCATGGTATGAGTTATAGCCTAGTAGGAGCCTTAACCAGGTTTCTGTTACTGCACAGATGTCGATGTTCTCCATACTAAGGAGTGCCTCGAGTGCATGCATTCTGAGGTTTAGACTTCTGGCGTTGAGTAGCATTACCCTTGGTTTTTGGTTACTTGTGCTATTTATGGTGGTGGGTTTGTCTTTTGAGCCTTGCCTAAAAAGGCACTATGGGGGTGGCAAGAGCCTTGGCCAGTATTTGAAAGCCTAAGGGTGACAGCTGCAAGCCATTTCTTGTGAAGCAATGTGGCTTGTCGAGCATGTCATCCCAGGTGGACAGATACTGGATCCCCTTTGGATGATACCAGAAACTTAGCCAATTGTTGAAATTGATCATTTTTTCTTTATACTGTGGCATCATTATTGGTGAGGGCAGGATGCTACTCAGGGTCAGGGTCATACCGGCCTGGGCTACGTGATCAGAGAGCTCTTCCATGTCTCTTTTTATGTAGTCCAGAGAGGTACGTCTCAGGTCATTCACACCAACATGGATAATGACAGAGTTGTATTTGTAGTTGTTCTGGAGTGACCTGAGTGCTTGTGTTACGTGGCAGATCCTGGCACCTGACAGGCAACTAACTGTAACTTTCTCCTTGTCCAGCCTAGTTAGTGGGACATCAGTGTGCCTGACTATAGAGTCGCCTATTACTAGTATGTTGGGTATGTTATTTTGCATTAAGGGCTATGATTGCGCGGCACACTGATTATGTGAAGTATGTGTTTCATGGTTGTTGATGGGGTGTGGAGGTTGCTTGGATGTCTGCTTTGCAGGTCTCTGTTGTTTTTGCAGATTTTTATATAGACTCTGAGTGTGTTTTCATGTATTCATGTGACTTATTTGCTGGTGTTGGTTTATTAGATCTATGTGAGACTAGTGGTGTGTTGCAAGTATTACCCTTTTCCACTATGGCAATCAGTAACATCCTGACAATCAGTGTGCTCGCACTTGTAAGGCATAGGTATGATTCTATACTCTGTATAGTCAGAAAATATCTATGCAGTTGGCAATCATGCAGACAGTACATCAATCCAGTCAGCAGGCTTGGGATGACACTTTAAAAAATACATTGTACTAAATCTACATCTCTAACAAAACAGTGCTGTGCTTACCAGGAGCAGGAGCATAGCCTCATCCAATTCCTGATGGTCATGTGAAAATTTGGGGGAGCAGTAATGCAAACAGCACCACATGTTGTACTATAACAGGGTGATATGTCTACAGATCCCACATTTACAGTAGCTACTTTGTTAATTGGTATGTTGGTCACAATCTGAGCATGACATTCAAAGTGCTGCTAACTCCCCTCCCAAAAAAAAAAAACACCTGACACCCAGGTAAGACTATGTACACCCTGACACACTGAATGCTACAGTATTCCAATGCTGATCCAACTAATCATACCTGGATGCTCCGCTTGCGTGGAAATGGTGGCACCGGTATCCACAACATACTCTGTGATGGATGCCTGAGAGCTGTACTGTGTTCTTAGGTTCACTAGGAATTCCTCAGTAGCTGACAATGGTTGTTCTGCCATAGGCCCTCCACCAGTGGCACCACAGTCCCTGGCCATGTCGGCTCCTCTTCTGCATGCAGCATTGATCATATCGGCTGCACAGTGTCACACCTGCTCATATGTCCTACTCTGGTAATCAATAGCATTCACATTGTGGACAAAGTCAGCCCACAATGCTGCCCACTCTTTCCTGTTTGCCCTTCCACTGGAAAGCAGGAGTTGATGGTGCTGATGCAAGGTCTCCAGGATAATGTAATTTTCAGCATTTGTAACAGGGCCCCGGCATCGGAGATAGATAATTCCTGAAAGACAAAATGGGAACACATGTCAGGATCACATATGTGGGAGTACAGTATGCAGAGATAAATCAATAAAGGATGGCTAGCAGTATTCACTGCTTGATTACACATCATATTCAACAGTGTGCAAACATACAAAGGGTGTGAATGCAAGTAGGATAGTAGCAATAGAAAGCTATTCCTGTTTGTGCCATGACAGATACTGATGTATGATCACACACCCAACATGGGAGTCCATTGTAATGTGGCCCCTAGGGGTCACTCCCTCTTATAATATATAAAAAACAACTGTACTAAATAAATATCAGTGTACTATTACACTGATATCAAGGGAAATTTCCAGGATACTGGTGTACCTAATTAACACAAAGCATTGTACCCTTACTGTACTCTAGTTTTTCTGTAGGTGTAATACATCTGGAGATCAATGACATGTCATCAGTACAGTTCTAAGAAAGGCTTAATGATCTAGTCCACATTCCCCCTACAAGCATATGCATTATGTTGGAAACAAAATGGTTACATACCTGATGGAGTACAATACTCCTGTGTTGAAATGTACAGATATATAAATGTTGTACCAACGAGTTCACCCTGCAAAGTAACTGTCATACATAATGGTTCCCCTAGCTTGATGTTTGCCTTTTTAACAGTAGCAAGTGACTGCCTCTGAATTAATCTGTGCTTCTGAAATGCTAATTGCAGCCTACACAGCTGATTTGCAATATAATCAGCCAATCACATGCAACCACTGAACAAGATATAAGGCCTCAATGTGGATCACAACCCCTTTCTCATATGTCGGGGTTGGAAATTACTGAGTAACAATTCTACGCCATTGCAAAGGGAATGTCTGTAGCACCTCTTTTTACATACAGATGAATGTGCTACAGGCCAAGGTTGAAGCTGATGCTGCAGGTAGTAGGCATAGGCAGATAGGTTGAACTCTGCAGGACAGCAAGCTTTAAGAGTAAGTGTGGGGTCTGTGGTAGCCTTGTTGTATAGACAGAGACAGATTGAGGGAACCCATCTCACTGGAAATTAGGTTACGTGTTTAAGGTAATTATGTTAGCCTAAGGTATCACTAACAGAATAAAAGGCAAAATGTTTGGTGTGTCCTATAAAAAGATATAAGGAACATTAACCATTATGTCATGCAGTTGGGCAATGGCCAAGTCATGTATTCTGTCATGGTAGTCCCCTATTATGTGTGTGCTGGCAACCCTTGCATCTAGCACAACCTCCATATATGTATGTTGCCTGAGCAGGTGTGGTTGTCTGTAATGTCACTAGCAAATCATTGTGGGATGCAGTCTTATATTACTGGATTACAATTTCAATACACACTTCAAAATCCTCTGGGAATTCAGGATAATGCATGACCTGACATTCTCTGCACTTTCTAGTGTTGTAATAGGAGTAGATAAGAGTGGTCATATCTGTAGGCCTTTGACTTATATTATTTAGAATCAGACATTCCATCTGTACTGCTTTGAGTGGATAAGCAGGTGATGAGACGGACATGTATATCACAATTTATAATATTGATGTCCACATACATGCATTTTCAATGCTAGATGCAGCTGTAGTTGAACCCAGGACCATGTGTACCAAAAAATAATCTTCTCAATGCATTTTACATACTACGCTACAAAGCCACTGTTACAGCAGCTGTATTTTTATATGTTGTAGATATCATTCCACAGTTATCTGTTGTTGCATACCTCACATCTATTATTATGTGTGTGTGGTTTTAGAGCGCTGTATTTGTCTACCAGAGTCCCAGTTAAAATCCTATTTTCCCATTAATGTTTTAGTAAGTGTATTTTTACATGTTGTACATATAATTAATTGCAGGATTACCTGCTATTAGATACTTTACTTACATCTATTCTTATGTGTATGGCATTATACTGATGTATTTCTGTACTAGAGTCCCAATTACAGTACTATTTTCTCTTACTCTTTTAGGTGATTTGTGTGGTGTGGCGCAAAGCACAGCATCACTTGCTTAATGATAAGAACTTCAGCATTTCTATGTTTTGATTAAAACACCTGTGTTAATAAGCAGCTATGTGGCTTGGTGGGTTGATCTACTGTTCTGCAGGTGTGATGATCCTCAGTTCAAAATAGGCTGCAAGTGTACTTTTTGAACGTGATTCATATTTTTTTAAAAAACATATATGAATGTAATGTTATTTAGCATAGTTAAGCAATGTGGCATGCTGCATCTTGTTGCACAAAAAAATCTTTAAAGAAAAGAAAAAATGGGTAGATAGGACAGTTGTGAAATGAGGTGCAAGCAGGGGGAAACCACAGTGAAAGGCAGGTAGGGATGTGCAGAGAGGTTGTATGAAAGAACCATAGCTATCCATTTCTTGTACAGCAATAACTATGCAGTTTAACAGATTTTTTAGCTGAATTTGGACAGTCACCCCCCAGAGGCATGGGTGAGGACAGCAGAAGTGCATTGTGAAGCCAATTGGACCAAATTAAGTGTGTCCAGTGAACACGTGTGAGACATGGAGAGCTATGTATGAGACAATAGGTTTTATTTATTTTTTTTTTTTGGGAAGGTGCTCATTTTTTTAAGGTGAGAGTGGAATGTAGGGGAAGGGACATAGGTACATGTGGGTGAGGTAAATCGGGAAGATAAGGAAGCTTTTACAGACAGACAAGGCAGACAAGACAGGGTTGGTGTGTGACACAAGAGGGCATTAAACACCTTGGCTGGGGTGGGTGTTGTGGAATCCCAGTCACATGGACATCAGACAAGGTAGCAGTGTGATTCAAGTCCTCACCCATGGGACTGTCAGCACTGCTCCTTCACTGCTCCTGTGGAGGCAGTGGTTGACACCAGTGCGTGGGGTGAGGCTGCCCCACCAGGATGGATAACATACTCTCCATCTGGCATAGGCGTGCACCAATAATTTGGTGCAGCAGCCCACACACTATGCCTGGCAGTTCCACACAGGTGACATAATCACCCCATCCACTTCCACTCCCAGATCCTCTGGGGCAGAACTACCCAATGACCCAGGTAGTGCAGGGGCAGCAGACAGGACTCCAGCAGGCTGCGGCCCAGGCATGCTGGGCCCCTGTGCCACAGCCAGGAGAGCCAAAGTAAGTGGCTTGCCAGGAACTGGCCTACCTTGTCACTCTTCACAAAATAAATATAAACATAAGGTGAAAATAAACATAATGAAACAGATGGTAGTATTAACATAAGAAAAGATAATGATTAATCAAAAGAAATAGGAATGAATAAAATGAGGAACACAACAATAACGTAAATAAAAATATTTTAACAGCAAACAGTATGAAATTATGCATATAGCCAACATAAGAGGTACTTTCAAAAATATATATTAATATCAAATCATAATAATAAATGACATTAATAAACTAAAGAAGAGAAGGGTGGGGTGAGAGAGAGAAAAATACTATTAGTAACTTTGCAGTTAATATTACTACACAGACTACTACTGCATAATTCTATATATGTCCAATTTCAATTTTGAGTACAGTGATTGCAGCTATTGTTTAGATCATGTTGTACGTACATAGCTCTCAACCTGTTATCATGGGACAGTATGGGCCAAGCTCTAACACATGGTGTATAGGGAACATTTGTACATAGTGTGCTCAGACATTAGCAGCAAGGTGTTCTGATAATGGATTTGCTAATGAATTGCATTCCAAGTAATGTTATGTATCTGCTAATCAAGGACCAGGCATATGGGGCATTACGCATTACATTCTGAAAAATTGTGACAGTTGAGAGGTATGGCCATGTACACTAAGTAGAATAGACAGCAGGTCATTTCTTAGTTGGCTGCTATAGGATTAGAAACCACAAGCTGTGACTACAGGAAAAATGTGCACTTAATTTAAACATTGAGTGGTGTCAGATTAGAACACACATGGAGTGAATACAGGAATAATGCACAGTTATTTGAAAAGATTACTTATCAGAGCAGAATCCTGTTTTAAACTTTATTGATAATGGTCCTTAAAATCTGGCATTTATACACATGGATAGCTGCCCAGGACTTCAGCTACCTTACCAATATACCGTGTTCCTTGTCTGGATGGAATATACAGCACTATTTCAAACAAAATGGCCAAAACACAGACTTGAACCTTACTCTGGGTATTGAACTACATTTATTTCAGACAATTTTTGCTGCATCTTTATTCATGTACATTTAACAGCTGACTTGTGTCAGATAAGAACACAAATGAAGGAATACTGAACACTTTTTATTTGAAAAAAATAAGCACCATCACCCTTTAAAATGTATTGATTAATGAGGCTTCAAGTTTGGTGTGTAGACCATGGATAGCTGTGTAAGACGGCTAACCCATATACCCTGTCTATTAATTGAGTGCAACCTACAGCATATTTTACAGGAAACTATACTACACCATAATGCATGTTTACTTGATTTAACTTGCTTTACCATTTCATTTAGGCAGTGATACATTAGTAAACATGTTAAATGTCCCAGGTATGTGATACCCGAATGTTAAGACTGCAAACTCTGTAAATAATCTATTATAAAGGTATCTTATGCAATATGTTATTACTTTGATGTTTCTCTACTTACCACACTCTCACCTCACCCTGGCCAGGCACCCTACATGGGACTGGATATTGCAAGTCTCTTGTCTGCAACTGTTGTAAGAGAAGCAAACCATTATGCATACCAGTTTTGTACAGATTCAGCTTATACATTTCTAAATTACTGCCAAACATACTTAAATATCTGTCAGGTCTGCCCAGCCAGGGCTTCTTGGACGCAGGTGTCCAAGGTTCCCCTCTTCCTATGCCTCAGGTCATCGTAGTGGTAATGATACTGCTCACCAGTATGGGGGATACCAGTAGCACTGGTAAGTTCCCTAGCCAACCAATCCCAGGCATCAGACTTACAGTCTGAGCCCCAGTAATCACCCTGCAGCAACTGAGGTTCATAGTTCTTAACCAGGAGTCAAACAAAAACTTTGGACTCCTCCACACCCCACCTCTGCACCCGAAAGCGCACTCCCTCACCAACACCACCAGGCATATCGACAGCCAAGTGAAGACTCCAGTGAATGGTATGAAATTCCCACCTATTGGCCTTTATATAGGCTGCATTCCTGCCCTTAAACGTCATACTGAAACTTTCAAAAAAGCACCGCATTTCTTAGCAATGCTCAAAATTGCAGAAACCATTTAACGGACCTGAGCATCATGCAAATGATGCATACAGTTGACCACGTTTAAGTGTGGCTTAGCATCATGTAGTTTTTTCTAAATGCAGCAATTAAACTGATGGTTGAGTCACTTGACACATTCTCACTGCAATAAATGTACAAAGTATTATTGCTCAGGTCCTACTACACTGCAGGTCATGACTCAACCTATCCAGCCACTTGGATAGTAGAGAGAAGTAGTATATCTTCATATATACTACTAAGGAGCCTGCAAATGTTGTGCAGCTTTGCTGTACAGGTTTATGTGTTGTTAAGCACAGCAGAACAACAATAATTGAATTCATTCGGTTTCTATTTTTGGATATCTAACGGCATTCCTAAGCACTGAGCCGTAACACGCAAACAAGCAGGAGGGAAAACAAAAAAATAAAAAAATAAAAAGAAATTTTAAATTGATTGCATCTGGTTATTATTTTTAAATATATACCAGATGGCTGCTGTATGTGCAGTTCGGCATTGCTAAGCATCTCACTGCACCACGCAAACATCTCATACAGATTAAAAAAAAACTATATATTGTCCTGTGCTTATCACCTGTCCAGAATTTTTCTGGACAGTCCATAAGTATGGGACAACCTCTACACTGTTGCTTGCATGCATTCAATATCCATGTTACTATGATCTCCCTCGGCAGAGTGCCATGATTAATATGCATGGCACGCTGCAGAGGAACTGTGGTCATGTACATGGATACATTCCCTGTAGGCTCTACACAGAACCGGCAAGGATTTTATTGAATCCTGGGGTTATTATAGGCACTAATGAATCTCAACCCATGTTCCTTAGAAGACTGTGCTCTGCATGACACAGATTTGATTTGTAGATTTTTTTTCTGATGCAGATGAAATGATACGGGACAATGGAAAGGTAAATATGAAATAAGAGGGTGAAGTAGAATGAATTTGGTTTAAGAATAAGTGCCAATGTGAGGGTTCAATAGAATGTGTGAAGTGGGTAAAAGAGTTATTGGGAGTAGCATTTTTTTCTATTCAATTGAGTAAGTCCAGTTGGCAGCATGTAGTTCTTAAAGAGAGAAGACAGCATCAAAAAATGTATAAGAGATGTTAAATAATGGGACCGCTTTACCATGATAGTAAATAAGAGGCTGATGTTATTTGTCTGTGTTTTTTTTTTTTTTGGCAAGGCTGCCTTGATTCAAGACTCAACCTACCTAACACAGAAATGTTATTTAAAATAGAAAATAATGGAGAAGTAAATAAGATGCAGTACATAGTTTACTTTATTTGTTGGTAATCAGTCTTCTGAATAATTAAAATATGGGAAATGTGGAACTTCTTGTTAATTAAAGGCAAATATAAAATAATACAGGAGGAATGAAAACATAAGAAGAGACTCAATGATATTTGAAGACAAAATCCTAGTACTCTTTGAAAAGTGTGATAAAATATACTACATCCACCCAAATTACCAGCAATTCAATCAGATGGGACCTCAGTTCAACATTTCACCAGAAAGGTAATAGCTTATGAGTAAAGGACCCTCTTTTGCTGTGCACGATTGTCAGTATTAACCATGAATACAAATAGCTGATGTAATGATTGCTGAAGTTTAGTGTTGTCTAGTATTATTTCACTAATGTTGGAGGTTGTGTTTCTAGTTTCCTACAGAATTTGTTCATCATTATGTACTTAATTATTCTGTGAGAAATTAAGTTGACCTGCCAGCAGCACTTTCAGTTCTCCTATCCTGTTAGCCTGCTATCCCAATATATCACAAGCTCTCCTGATTGTCAGTTTTCTGTCCCAATATATCAAAAGCTCTCCTGTTTGTCAATCTGCCATCTCAATATATCACAAACTTTCCTGTCTCCTGTCTGTCAGTCTGCTGTCCCAATATATCACAAGCTCTCCTGTCTGTCTGCTGTCCCAGTATATCCTAAACTCTCCTGTCCATTAATCTGCCATCCAAATATATCACAAGCTCTCCTGTCTGTCTGCCATCCCAATATATCACAAGCTCTCCTGTCGGTCAACCTAATGTCCCAATATATCATGAGCTCTCCTGTCTGTCAATCTGCTGTCCCAATATATCACAAGCTCACCTGTCTGTCTGCCATGCCAATATATCACAAGCTCTCCTGTCGGTCAACCTAATGGCCCAATATATCATAAGCTCTCCTGTCTGTCAATCTGCCATCCCAATATATCACAAGCTCTTCTGTTTGTCAGTCTGCTGTCTCGATATATCGCAGGCTTTTTATCTGTCAGTTTGCAGCCCAATATATCACAAGCTCTCCTGAATGTTAATCTGCTGACCAGATTTGTCACAAGTTTGTGGCTATTGGTACAGCAGGTATAAGGCATAACTCTTCTGCAAGCTCATTCCATCTTATTTATGCCTCTGTAGTAAAGAACATGAATAAAATATGAATCAAAGGTAAAAAAGGTAAATTGTGTTATAAAAATAACACAATAAAAGACACACCTTAGATATAAAAATAAACTTTGCAGTTTCCAGCTCTTCCTAGTGAAAGAATAATATTTTGCCCATGTATAACAATGTAAACGACCATTGACTATAGCATCTTTAAAACTCTGAGCTTCAGGTTGGAATAAACAGAAGATGTGTCTTTTAAAACCATACTATTACTAGCCTCAAATTTACCTAGACAATATAGCCAGTAATAAATGGTTTACTATCATAATTTCGAATATGTTTGTTGTGAGTACTCACGTACTCAAAACTTATGATAGCGACTGAGAAAAAGAACAAAAAAAGAACAAAAAAAAATGTTGAGAATTTGAAATCAAATTGTATACATTTTTTGAACATACCACCACATCCGGTGTCATACAACACACATTTTGCATGGGGGCAAGCTTGTTTTTTCCATATGTACAAACCTGTCCAAACTTACTTTTGGATATCTGTTGTTGCATACTGCAGCAGCGATTGTACACCCAATAAACTACATTACTGACCCTTTAAGATATAAAATTATGTAACCTTGTGCCTTATATGTGAAAGAAAGTGTAATGGTATATTATTTTATCTTTGTATGCCATGACATAGTTTTTTACTTCTGATATTCCTCACATGGCTCCCTATCAGAAGTAAGAGGTTTAGTATTAGAAGCAATGGAACTTCCAAAAATAAGTGGTGATTCAAAACAAAGAAAGAAAAAATGTAGCTCTTTGAATTCTTATTATAAAATTAAATATTTTTTGCAGGCAGAGGCTTTGTCCATCTGTACCTCATTATTTAAGGGGTTAAGCCTGTACCACCTCCTACTTACACTAAATTTACTAAATCTGATGTTACTTTTTCACAGAGTATGGATAATACACTAAGATACCACATCAGCAGACCTTGGTATATACATACACACTCAGACGCACACACACACACACACACACACACACACACACACACACACACACACACACACACACATATATGTGTGTGTGCGTATATATATATATATATATATATATATATATATATATATATATCTATATTAAAAACTGCATTAAGTCCCCCCCAGCCAAGCTATAGTTTTCACCATGTGCTATCTTAAACTTGTTGTAGTATGGGATAGATGCATGTTAATCTTTATGGGCATCAGCTGAGTTTAAAGACTCTGTGTTTCTGAAATATAGCCAAACTATCCATATATGCAATGATGATGAATCCAAGAAAAAGACTTGAAGCATGCATATTTACAGCTAGTGAGGTTTGCCTATACTGACCTGAATCTAACTATAAAGACTCAAAAATATAAAAATGTCATGGACATTCAGAGGCCATAAAATTGAAACATTTGATGCCCTTAAGGGCTCATTTGCATATATCCCATGGGCCTCCATTACAGGAGGTTTAAGGTACCACACAGGGATAACTCTAGATAAGTTATTTTTCTTTAAAATTTTTACTAGATAGTTTGTTTGTGTGATCCTTTTACACCTTGGTTTATATATGCATATATGCCAAAACATGACTCTACACGAAACTGAATTTTGAGCTACTTTTTAAGGATCAAATAGAAAAGGAAAATAGATCAAATAAGCCATTACAACTCGAAAGACTTAACACTTTTAACCCACCCATAAACTCTATAATTCAATTTTTTGAAAAGGCAGTTATGGAGGATGTTTATAAGTTGTTCTCTCAGGACAAAAGGATTCTTTCAAATTTGACTAAGAAGGAAAATTAAATTTTAAACATGTTTAGGAATAATAAAGATATACGAGTCATTAAGCCAGATAAAGGAGGCGGGGTGGTTTTATTTAACATGGACAATTACAATAATGCTATGACCAATCTGTAACACAACAATGTAACATATTCCCCCATATCTACAAACAAGATTCACATTGCATATCGGCAAATTGACTTTTATTTAGATAAATAACTTCTGGACAAAAGGATAGACGTGGAAATTTCTCAATTTTTATGTCAGCCTAACACCATCATTCCAAATATTTTTGGGATTCCCAAAATACATAAAAATGTGGAGAACCTCCCTTTTCAACCAATTGTATCTGCAAAATGATTAAAGACTCATCCTTTAGCAGTTTTAATACACCACTGGGTCAAGAAAGTAGTGGATAGTATGCCACACTTGATAAAGGACTCTTGGGATTTTGGAGGAAATTGAGGCAAAATATTTGGAAGAAAGCTCTAAATTTTTTAACTATTGATGTAGTGGATCTTTTCTCTGTTATATATAGAAGGGAGGGGTTAGACTACTTTTGGACTATTTTATATCAAAAGTCTACTTTACCGGAGGAGTTAATTTCCATCACTATTGAGTTGATGGAACTTGTCTTGGAGCATATCTTTTTACACTTTGATGGTGAATATTATCAACAAGCCACTGGTGTGGCAATGGGTGCAGCCTCCTCTCCAGTCTTTGCGAACATTGTTATGTTAGGGTGGGAGTATGAGCATGTCTTCAACAGCCTCGTTGCTAAGCATTTACATCTTAGTCAGGTATTTGGATGACATATTTATTTTGTGGGACTGGCCTGTAGAGGGGATTGACAAATTTGTAGATTATTTGAATCAATGTACTAGCTATTTTAATTTTACTAATTGTTGGAATAAGGAAAGGACCAATTCTTTAGACATTTCTATCTCTCACACACCTGGAGGTTTTAAATCTAACTTATTCAGAAAGGAAACATTTTGCAACAGTAATTTGCATTACTTCAGTAACCATCCACACTTCCAAAAGAAAAAATTGGTAAAATGGCAGGCTATATATATATATTACTAGGATGACATCAGAGTATTGGGATGTATGGTGTGAACTCATGAAACTGAGAAGTTCTTAATTAGGGGTTACACTGAAAAAATGGTAGATGGTGTCATTAAAAAAGTACACTAAGGAAGGGTGTAAGGTTTAAACCCTTATTAGGAGCAGTTATGGAAAAATCAGGACAAGTGATTCATAATGTTAAGCATGAAAAAAAGCATTGGTGCTTCAGCATAACCAGCAGTCTAGAGGCATTAGATCAACTGTCAAATAAAATTGGAGCATTTTCAAGGTAAACATAGAAGTATATGACTTGTTAGGGGAAGAACCAGTCTTTACTTCCACATTTTTTGAAAAAAGTGGACGTAACCATCTTTAATTAAGGGGACTGACCCATGTGGCAAGTGTAGTTAATGTTATTTTATAATAATGAAACATAGTTTGATTTTAGACATCATATTGGGGAGTAGTTTTTTTTCCAAAAAGGGAATCCTGGCACTAGTAGAATAATTTATTTAGCCAAGTGTGATGCTTATCCTACCTTTTATATAGGAAAGATGGAGAGAACACTGAAAACTAGAATATATGAATGTGTCTATGATATTACTACAAAAAGCGGGAGTAGTGCCATGTATAAACATTCCACCACATGTGTTAATTTTGCCTAATTTACATTTGCTATTTTAGAAAATATTGAAAAGAATCCTACAGGTGGTGACTGGAAAGTGTCGTTAATGAAGAGAGAATTGATATGGCAGTTGAGGCTGAATGTCACATTACCCCCTGGCTTAAATGAACAAGTGTCCCTTAAACCAATTTTAAATGAGAAGATAGCTTCCATTTAAAGATGTTGACATTGTATCATTTTGTATTTTTAAGAAAGATATTGTGAGATAAGTACATTTTAAGTGTATTATTTATTATGTTGTTTATAAATAAAAAAGTGTTGTGATTATGAATTTGTAGTGTGTATTAGTTTTTAAGGTTGTTTTCCTAGTAAAGATTTTTACCTTAAGAGGGATTATTCAGTTTCTGGTAATTAATTAGTAAATCAAGAGGGACAAAAAATTGTAAGTGTATTTAATAGTGTGAGGTGTGTTGTTGGTATATCTGATTAAGTCTCTACTCAGAAGATGAAAGCGCTTATTATTTTGGATATTTTTTAATACATTATCAGCCTTTAACCTTCATGTAAAGTTGAGTTTTGCCATATTTTTCAGTGGTCTAGGTTTCTCTTGTGACACACATCTTTTTGTATTTATATATGCATATGGATAGACTGATATATCTCTCTCTCTCACTCTCCTTCCCTCTATCTCTCTGGCTATATATGTATATATATATATATATATATATATATATAGGGGTCTACTATAGATGACTGAAATTTCAAAAAGTTGATTCCCATATGGCTGAGACCATATGATCGACTTCTGAAATTTCGAACATCTTTAAAAAAAAATAAACTTAACTACACATTGCTAGCGGGGGGGGGGCCTGTACCCCCTGCAATTTAAATATATCAAATCCGAGATTGCACTACAATGGGAAGATGGAAATCTTCCCATTCTGCACTATACGTTCTGCATGATCGAAATTTCAAAAATTAATGATATGGTCTCGGCCATATGGAAATTGGCTTTTTGAAATTTTGATCATGTGTAGGTGATGCATATACATATATATATATATATATATATATATATATATATATACATATATATATATAAATATATATATATATATATATACATATATATATATATATATATATATATATATAATATATATATATATATATATATATATATATATATATATATATATATATATATATACATATATATATTTATATATATATATATATATATATATATACACATATATACATATATATATTCTTTCATTCACACACTCCATTATACTGTTCCCGTATTAACAACATGCTTTGCTAATGCATTAAACATGCTTTTCTTGCCAATATGATAAATATGCACCCTAATCCTATCTTTTAGCATCCTGTCAGTCTTTCCGACATAAAATTTACTGCATACCCTACATACAGCTAAATATATCATGTGCATACTCGTGCAAGTGGCCTTGATCTTAAAATCAAACCGTTCTCCTATATCTGGATGCAGTTTTTATGTTTAATTGTTTAATGCATTAGCTGTTGTTAATACAGATAGTACACATAGGTTTGGGTTTTCAGTTATAGGAATGAATTATGGGAATAAAAGAGGAGGGGATATGAGATTAAAAACAGAAGAAATGGAAGCGCAGTGGATTATTAGGCTGAGAGCAAATGCAGGACATGGTTTGAATGATTGTATACCACTGCGACCTGCTTTGAAAGCCAGACCACTATGAAGGAAATGAGTGGCTTATTATATATGCTACCTTCATTATCTGACATGTATGTGATTGTTTACATGCATTTTTTACATACATTTTTAAAAAGATATATATATATATATATATATATATATATATGTGTGTGTGTGTGTGTGTCTTATGCTATTTTTGTGATAAAATTTATGAGTGCTTGTCTTTAGAATTATGTATTTTTCTATATATACACGCATATTTATTTTTTATATACTTTAATATGGTTCTTTGAATTTTAGGATTTGTACCTTTAAAATGGAATTTGAATTTGTCATGTGATTTGAGATTTTAATAGTTAAATATGGTCCTTAAGTACTTAGTTTTTATGTTACACCTGAAGTAGCATTTGGTGAAAGTGCTTGGGTGTTTATTAAAAGACTGTTCGTGAACCTGGAGCTTTGCCTGCGTTAGTCGTTTTTTGCAATAGGATTTCTGTTTATTTGCAATGGAAGTACCTGGAGAGTAGTGGCTTTTGTTTTTCAGCACTTTACCAGGTATCTAATACATGTCCCCATATAAAGAGATGCAGATGGGAGGATGGAGGTATGTGGAATAGGGATTCCAACAGTAGGCCTGTAGTACATATATGGTATTGACATGTTGATGATACTTTGCTGTCCAACAGCTACAGGCAGGCCTCTCATCTGTCCCTACTCTGTCCCTGTTTCTCCCTCCTACAATAGTTGGCTGTCATAGGAAAGTTAGTGGATTATGAGTTAGGCATATTTACAGCAAGTAAGGGTGTACACAGCTATAATATGAAACAATATACTGTAATTCACCTCCTCTCAATCTGTCAATGTCACACAGAAATAGTTCTAAAACTGTAAAGGTATCACTGACTGTCCCTGATGTACTCTGGCTAGGTCAGTGTTTTGCTGACATTCATACCTCCTTGCATGCGGGCTATGGCTAACATACCTGTCAATCCGTTACAGCAGGAATTCAGGTCTTAGCCATAATTAGTGGGGGGACACACGTCCAAACTCAACGACAGAGTATACATATTGGCCATATAAAGTAAGAGTATGAATAGACTGACAGATATTACTGTAACATAAGTGTTTTCTGAGGGGTCTGGCATGTGACAGTCAGATTTTCTGTATTCTGACAACAACCATCAATGATTGGCCAACCATTTGTCAGACATCCACATGTGTGTGCCAAAAGGACCACATCTATGAGGCACACATTCACATTCTGGAAACATCTCTGTAGTGGAGAAGTATGATACCTACAGGGAAGATATACTACAGCAGGTTTGCATTGCTGTCTGTCATTGTGGCACATGGATGTTGCTGGATTGTCTCCATACAGTTGTAATAGCACACAGCTATTTATCTGACAGTAACTGTATGACATAGTAGTGGGACTTTGCCCATAGGAGACACACCTCAGTAGACTGTAGTGATGGGTGTAGAGACATACAGCAGACTGTCACGGCACACAGTAAACATTAGGAGCAACACATTATAGACTGACCTTATGAAATGATGAGATACATTTGAGTTATTGACTCCATACACATCAGGGGATTCATGCTAATGCAAGACCTACTATTCTATTAACTTTCCACATTTGTCTGGCCAATAGTTAATCCTTCTCCTTATATCTGGGCCTTTGTCCCACTATTGTTCATGGCTTTGTCCAGATTCCCTGCTCTAAGAGGTTGAGAGGTATGATGTGACTGGGGTACATAATGTAACACCACACACAGGGTGACAGTCTTCCTACTTCTCACTGTACATGATTTTGCAGAATTCCCAGCATTCTGCCCCATATGTCTGCCCTGTTCCTCATACAGTTGTGTTTTTCTGGTAATATACTATAAAATCCAGTCCACTGAATTGTTGCAAGTACTGAAACAGTTAAGTGATGGCCTTTTCATACTGCGGATAATCTGATCTGTTGCAGCCTGCTGTTATACTAGCCACCTTCTAGGTTACTCAGAGCATTTATAATATCTGTAGATTTGGACCTCTGTCCCCCCCCCATTTTCTCTATCTTTGTCCAGCTTCCTTGCAGTAACAGATTACTGTGTTATGACAGTCTGTGGGAATACCTACCATACGAGTAACTCACATGCAAAAGTTGTAGGTGTAGCCAGTTTTGAACCATCAACATCATCGACCATGCTACGGTCCTTAGCCCAGTGAGCCACACCAGCCACCAGAAAGGAAGGCAACATTCTTCACACTATCAACAGCATACAGACATACACTATGACCCCTGCAATTTGTGGAAAATACAAAATGAGGCCAGGTTCTTCATGACAGCCCTGGAATTGTGCAGTCTGCAGATATATGCTTGCAAACATACTGCTACTGCAGTTGTATGAGAACATTGATCTGTCGAGGGTAGGGGACTCTGGCATTGACAGCCAAGCGTCTGTCCCATGATCTCACTGTTTGTCATTTCCCTTGCATAATGCAGTGGGGTTTCCAGACATGTGGCCTAATGCATAATATGGGGCACCCAGTATTGGACAGACTACTTGCTGTTCCAAGTAGCTGTTAGTCCTCTGCAAGTAACCAGCAGCCCACTGTATTCCCTTGTGTAGATGCAGCAGGTCCATCCATATGCTACCATAGTCTAGTACCCCATACATTTGTTGTATAGGACAATGACTTACCTTGCAAATGCAGCAGTTAAAAGACCTGTGTTTCAGGGCTAACTCTGATGCACACAGTACACAGCCAATACATTGTTAGGTACAGGTTGTGTGCTCTGGCTGGCATTCTTTTTACTATGTATGTGAGTTGGAGTAAGGTGTCAGTCCCTAGGACCCGAGGTTCAGTGCATGTGCTATATGTTGTCTCTTGGCCAAGGCCAGGGCATACTGGGCATGCCTACATCTGTCTGCAGGAACAGCCTCAGGTGGTTGCTCCTCCAAATCCCCCTGTGGGTGTTGCTGTGGGGACCTAGGAACTCTTGGGGGGGCTTGTGTCTCTCTTCCCTCTGGTGATCCTGCTGCAGAAGTGTCCACAGGATCATATTGTGTAGCACTGCACATACTGTAAACATTTGTGCACATGTGGCTGGAAAGTACTGCAGGGCTCCACCAGATATATCTAGGTACTGGAACCGTGACTTGAGCAACCCAAACACATGCTCTATGATGTTTCTAGTTTGTGTGTGTGCCTCATTATGGCATTCTTCATTGGGTGTCTGTGCATTTCTGATGGGTGTCATTATCCATAGTTCCAGTGCATAGCCAGCATACTCCAGTAGATGGCCATATGGGATGTCCCCCTGACAACCATCTGGTACATCTGTGGTGATTGCCAAATATTGGAGTCATAATAACTGCAAGGGCTGCCAGCACACACATTCATGATAATGCTCTGGGCATTGCACATCACCTGGCAGTTGATGGAGTGATACCCCTTGTGGTTGATGTAGACTCTACCATCCTCAGCAGGTGGTGATTTGATGTGTATATGAGTGCAGTCTATGGCACCCAGTACCTCAGGGTAGTGTGCTACATGGTAAAAGAGTCATATAGTGCTAGCCCTTTCCTCAGGGGTGCGGGGAAAATAAATGTGCTCACTGGCATGTGTTAGCATGGCATCCAGGAACTGGTGGAGTACCCTGAATGCTGATGATTGTGAGATCCCCATCATGTCCCCAGTTGGTCTTGGGAAAAAACCTGTAGCTAGTATCCTAATGGCTGCACATAACATTGTTTCCACTGGGATGACTTCCCATCTGTTGACTCTGGGTCTGAGTTGAGGGTGGCAGAGCTTGAAGAGTTCTTGTAGTATGTCCCTGTCCACCCTGTAGTGGTCTACAATCTCCAGCTCATGTAGCTCCTGGAAGGTTTCCCTGGGCCAGAACATTCTTCTCCTTCTCACTCTAGGCGTATTGTCAGCAGCAGCATAAGTGCTGACCTCAGCATCTAGCACATACAGATGTAGCAGAGCTGCATTAGCCCCTAGCTTTGCTTTAGTTAAAAATCCCACGTGTGTACTCCACTGGTGCAGAGTATGGGGTGAAATCAGATTGTAGGGTGTATGCAACTTTTCTAGTGCTCTGCCGTAGGTACAGCCTGTGAGGTTGGCAACCTATGATGCATTCCACCTCCCAAGTACATCATTATTAGTGTTTTAATGGTCCCGTTTAAGTGATACAGGGGTCATCAGCAATTTACATATGACTGGCTTTCCCAGGCAATTTTCTTTCTTTTTTTTTTTAAATAGCCTTCCCTGCTAAGCACTGCAGCATGGCCCACAAACCCACATTGCAGATATGATCAATGGTTAGAATTCAATGGACACACCCCCATAGACAGGCATGCTCAGCACAGCAGGGCACTGCACAAATGCACTCAAACTAGCTAAAACACATGCCTCAAAGTTAAACAAAGCTTAGCAGACACTGGGCCCACCACCCTGTACAGCTCAGTGGTGCGGCACACAAACAGGTGCCGATGAGTTCCAATGTGCTTAAAGAAATGCAGACACACCCCCTTTTGATGTCAGCTACCTCTTCTGTGGACATCAACATGGTTCTGGGGCTACATGGATGTGATCTGCAAACAAGGCTGCCTATTTTTGCTATTCAGTAACCCCAGCTCATTTGTATACAGATCTGTGTACACATTCAGGAAACCACACTATTCCAGACACTGCCTCTTTAGCAACCACAGAAATCTACCATTGTACATAGTCCATGCAAGGCCCTATAATTCATTATTGTCACATATTTTATTTTATTTTTTGTTTTTGTTTTTACACTTTTAAATATTTTCTTTTTGCATAATGGCGTGTTTGTGCACTGCTGCATTTTGTGCAAACATAATATAAGTATTAAAAAAAAATACATTATTTTCCATTACTTTGTGGGCACATAGGGCATAGTTTTTCACATATCTTTGTCTGCTATTCTATTTCTATACTTCTAACTGGGCTTTTACAGCTCCTGTTCACTTTTTTATCTCATGTACAATTAATTTTTCCATGTACACCTTGGACACCAACACAGGTTTCGCACTAATGCCTATCTGCTTTGCTGGATCACTCCAACACTCTCATTTGCATCCAATTCACCTGCATATGAGGTGATTTGTATGCTATGGACACTTCCATGTTCACACATTCGTGCATGCCCTTCACCTCCTTTTACTGGATCGCACAGCTGCTTACTACTGTATAAGCTCCATGCCACTATGCCTACATGGAAAATTAATCCATGTAGGCTTTATTGAATTCCCATCATGATCTAAAACATATAGGTTTTATTAAGCTAAGTTCATAGGTTCATAGGTTCATAGGTTGGTACTAGGCTATCAGCCCTAGAGCCTATACAAGCCTAGCCATAACAATTCCCTGGCTATTTCTTCCCACATTATTTACTTTCCTGGACCCCTGTCTAGCAGGGTGACTGACATGATCCCTGGGGTGAATTTCCTTTCTCCCATCCAATCGTCAAGGTTCCTCTTGAAGAGGTCCAAAGAGGCACTCTGCTTTACATGTATGGGCAATCTATTCCAGAGTCTGGGGAGTCTCTGGGTCAGGAACCTATCCCTCCAGCACGTTTTGTTTATTGTCATGACAAGGTTTAGATCCCTGGAGCGTGTAGCTCTGAGGGATTGTGATTTCTTTAAGTGTAGCATGTCCAACAGCTCTCGGTTTGACATGGCCTTGTATGTTAAGCAGAGATCACCTCAGAGTAGATGATATGCGACAGAGTATAGCTGGAGTTTTTTAAGGCGGTCAGCGTAGGGCATCTGCTTTAGGCCTGTGATTCTTTTAGTGAGGTATTTCTGAGGCCTTTCCAGTTGTTGCATATGTCTTGAGAGGTACATACCAAATGGGGCGTTGTATTCTGTAATGGGTCTAATGAGGGATGAGTACAGTGGGACAATGACCTCCTTTTTTCCTGGATGAAAAGCCCTTCGTGATGAGGTGTGCCACATAGAAGGATTTCCTGACTGTTGTGGCGATGTGGTTATCGAAGGTGAGACCACTGTCCACCTGTGTCCCTAAGTCTCTTATCACACTTTCTGTGTTTAGTGTACTGCCACCTATATGGTAATTCATGGATACATGTTTTTCCCAAAGGGGATAACAACACATTTCTTGGCATTGAGCTTGAGCCCATGGCTCTGGCACCAAGCATCTGTTTCTGTAAGGCCCTTTTGTAGAGTATCCACATCATTTGGGGATTCAATAATGGCTCCCAGTTTGCAGTCATCTGCAAACTTTGTTAACCAGAGTCCCTTAGTGTTGACCTGTACTTCAGAGAAGTAGATGCCAAACAAGAGCGGCCCCAGGACTGAACCCTGAGGTACTCCACTTGTCACTTGTCTGGAGCTGGATTTGGAGTCGGCTACTTTTACAGTGTGGGTTCTAATAGTAAGCCATTTAGCAACCCATTGGGTGACATAGGGATTAATGCCCAACTTAGTAAGTTTATCTATGATTCCAGAGTTGGGGATGGTGTCAAAGGCCTTGGCAAGGTCTAGATAGGCTGTGTGGACCACCTTACCCTTGTCCATGGCTCTGGAGACTGATTCAAAGAAGTCAATCAGGTTCAGGAGACAAGATCGGCCCTTCACAAACCCAAACTGGGTGGGGTCCAGTGTTTGAAGGTTGCCAATGTCTTTGTTTATAAGTTCCATGATAATACGCTCCATGGCCTTGCAGATAAGGCTTGTCAGACTGATGGGACGATAGTTTCCGGGATCCAAGAAGGATCCCCCCTTGTGGATTGGGATAACTGTAGCTCTGCGCCACTCAGTGGGCACGAAACCTGAGGTGAGGCTATGATTAAACATGACACTTAGGTGAGGTGCCAGTTCATATTGTAGTTCATGTAGTACACAGCCCGGGATGTCATCTGGTCCCATGGATGCTGTATTCTTGGCTTTAGAGAGTGTGTTTTGTACCTGTGTGGCCGTTATTACTGGAATTTGGCAATTTTCCGGTATTGAGATGGGCCATTTAGGGGGTGAGAGGGGGGTGAAGTTGGCACTGAATCAATATGCCAGGATATTGGCAATATCCTTCAGATCAGTATATTTAATGCCATTCTGTTTTAGCTCAGAGCAGATCTGAGCATTGCCATTTAGATTCTTGACATAGTTATAGAATGCTTTGTGGTTGTCTTTGGAATCTTTGGCAATTTTATTTTCGTAACTAGCTTTGGAGGATTTTATGAGGCATCTCAGTTTCTTACTGAGGCTAGTAAGGGAGCTTTTTGCATCCTGGGATTTTCCTCTTTTCTGCAAAAGTTTCTTCCTTTTGTTGTAAAGTTTGTTTAAGGCAGGGACCACCAGATTGGCTTCCTTTTTGGATGAGAGCATTTTGGTTCTATTTGGGATGGCACGATTCATGCATTAGTGGATGTGCTCGTACAGTGCCTTAGTGTAGGATTCAGCAGTTGAACTTTCAGTTCCCGTCTGCATGGGTGTCATGAAGTCGGTCACTTCTGACTTGAGTAGCATGAAGTTGGCTTTGGAGAAGTTTTTTTATGGTGGTTTCTTTACTGGGGGGTGGGGGTGGGATGTGGATGTTAAGTGTGATTAGCTTATGGTCAGACTTGACTAACGAGGGGGTGACCATAGGTATGGAGCATCGATTTCCCATGTTGGTAATGACCAGGTCTAGGATATTGGAGCCCCTGGTGGGACTATGGATTAGTTGATCCAGGGCATTGGAATTTATGAATTCCAAGAACTGTTGCGCAAAGGTGTTGGGACATGAGTAGTTTTCCCAGTTAATGGCAGGGTAGTTAAAATCACCCAGTATTAGGGTGTTTGGTTCTATCTTAAAATTTTCCAGTATGTTTAGAAAGGTGTAGTGAGAATCTTGGGGTATGGTGGGGGATCTGTAGCAAGCTACAATTTGGATTGCAGTCTTACCTAGTGTGAGTTGCACTTGGAGAATTTCAGACACATTGTGTTGGCCAACTAGCCTGGTGGTGTGAATATCCTTGGTGAATATTGACACTCCTCCACCTTTAGTGTTCCGGTCCTGGTTTGTTGGCCGAAAAGTGTGATAAGAGTTGTAGCCTGGTATTGCAGGGGTGCTCTCTGGAGCCTTGAACCAGGTCTCAGTTACTGCACAGATATCGATGTTCTCCATTTTTAGGAGTGCCCCGAGAGAGTGCATTTTGAGGTTTAGACTTCTAGCATTGAGTAGCATTACCTTCAGATTTTGCATGCTTGTACCTGTTACGGTGGTGGTTTTGTCCTTTGAAGTTTGCCTAAAAAAGGCACTATAGGGGTGGCAAGAGCCTTAGCCAGTAACCTGAATCCCAGGGGCGACAGGTGCAGACCATCTCTGGCAAAGCATCGTGGTCTGTCAATCATGTCATCCCAGGCAGACAGATACTGGATCCCCTTTGAATGACACCATAAGCTTAGCCAATTGTTGAAGTCAATCATTTTATCTTTATATTGTGGTATCATTCTGGGCAAAGGCAGGATGCTACTCAGGGCTAGGGTCATACCTGCCTGGGCCACATGATCAGAGAGCTCTTCCATGTCTCTTTTCATGTAGTCCAGGGAGGAACGTCTCAAGTCATTCACTCCAACATGGACAATGACAGAGTCATATTTGTACTTGTTGTGGAGTGACTTGAGTGCATGCGTTATGTGGTGGATCCTGGCACCCGACAGGCAGCTGACTGTAATTTTCTCCTTATTCAACCTGGTGAGAGGGACATCAGTGTGCCAGACTATAGAGTCACCTATGACTAAAGTGTTAGGTACATTGTCTTGCCTTAGGGGCTGTTGCTGGGTGGCACACTGGTGTTGTGAACTATGTGACACATTGGTTGTGATTGGTGTTTGTTTGCGTTTCAGCTTCAGAGGTCTTTGTTGCATGGGCAGGTTACTGTTAAGGGCCTCTGCATATGTGGATTTAGTGTTGCTATATGTGGGTGTTGGTGGTGCGGGTTTAGAAGGGCTATGTGTTGCTTGAGGTGTAGTGTGGGTGTTAACCTTCTCCTCTTGACTGTTTTGCACAATCTTGGGTGGAGAGAGCTTTGCTTCCATTTTGGCTATGCAAGTGCATCTCTCACTGGGTGGTAGGAGGAGAGGGTTGTCTGTTTACATGAGGCAATTGCTGCATTGCCCCAGTATGCCCAGATTCACCAAGTGGCAGGAGAAATCACCGGAAGCTGACCCTTGGACATGCCTGGTTTGGGGATTTTTTTTTCTTTGTAAAGTATAGGAGCTGTTTTCTTAGCAAGGTACTTTGCAATTATAGGCTGTTTAGTGCCTACTATTAATTTCTCTTTGTTAACAAGGAGAGTTCAGTGTTTGTATGAGTTTAAGGCTTCCTAGTGCTTTCCAGCAGGTATTAGAGAAAGTGTTAGTCACAGGGATGCTTAAAGGTAAGATTAAAAAGAATGCACTCTGCAGTGTGCACTAGAGAAGTTAGAAGTGAAAGTAGGTAACTTGAGTTTTACCTGTTTAAAAAGTTAAGGTTTAGTGGAGAGTTACTATTTTTAAAACAGCGAGATGGATTGAAAGGGGTGGTCACTTTTGTATTTTGGTACTATGAAATACTGTAGGATGGCCAATAAATTTAAATAATTGAAGGGGTGGGATTTCAAAAATGATGATTTTGTGATTACTCACATAAGCCAGTGAAAGTAGAGAGAAATGAGATATATGGTCAGATTAACTTAAGAGGCGGGCAACTAGAAAGACAGTGGTATTTAACAAGACAAAATTCAAATTCTGCCTGACTCAGAACAGAGAGAGCTGTGGTCTCTTTTGAAGTTTTAATATGCTGTTAAAACAGAATGCAAGCAAAACACAAGGTAAAGAAAACAAACTACAGTATTCAAAATATAGAAAGGCAATACAGTAATACAAAAAATAAAAGCAAACTAACCTTTCCTTCACAGCAAAGTGTAGCAGAGTCTGGATGAGCCTTTTTGCAGGTGACATGTTATATTTTAATAATCAAAAACAAGTTAGCCCTTATATTTTAGAAATTGTAGAGGAGTACAATAAGTATTCTAACTACAAATTAAATTTTGAGAAATCAGTGTTTTTTAGTATATATCATAATATATTTCGTATTGGGAGGAATTATTCCTTAAAATAAATATATGTCTTGCACTTAAGAACCTAGTAGACAAATACAAATCAAATATGGTTTCAACTACCCATCCCAACTTAAGTCAGTCAATTAATAAAACAAAAGATGATCTCGCAGCATTGGTTAATCTCAGGTTCAGTCTACTAGCAAATCCTTGATAATGTTAATAAATGTGTGATAATTGCCTCGGTAAAAGTTAAAGCCATTTCTCAAATATGATAAAGATTAATTTTAACATATCGCATCATGGATGAGCTATTCAAAGAAAAAAATGTTTCTGTTATATGTCTTAAGTCTTATTATCAGTTTAGCTTATTGGATGTTCCTTTCTAAAAGAAATATATATTTAGCAAATTGGCAATTAATATGGAAGAATGTTAATAGACTATTACCTTACCCATGTTTATAGATCAACACTTCTTGTTATTCCACAATACTTATTTTACTCCTCATAAACTAGTAGCAATAGTTAAATTATCTTCTCATTAATACTAAGTTTGTAATTTTAAGTCAGTTGCTAACATGCTGTTCATGCAAGTCAAGCAAATACATTTGATCTCATATATTAAAGGATCTTTGCATGAGGTGTATTATTTCTAAAATCCACAGTTGTAAATGGTTTCTTCACCTTCTATGTATCCTTATGAGTAATACCTCTACAGAAAGATATCTCTGATATTTCTAATATATTCCAGCATTAAAGTTGTGACTATGAACTGAATAAAAACAGAGGAAGTCTCATTTAGCATATGGAAGTCATGGCTCCCTATTCAAATATCAGGAAAAAAAAAGACTGAATCTTGAAAATCATCTTCGACTTAAAACTACGTTTTGCACCAACTCTGTGATTGCAATACTTCAGAAAAAAGAGAATATTCAGAGAAATTGCATCTTGGACTTGGCATATACAAGTCTGATCTTTCAGCCTTCAGTGTGTGTATTTCAAAACTTGCTCTATCGGAAATAAAGGATAAACTGAGTCTTGTCTGCAATTGTAGAAATTTTCCAGTATGGTAAAAATCACTTTACTAATAAGTGTTTTATTGCTTAACTACTACCTGTCACACCAGATAGTATGTTAGTGTAACATATTTCCTGTGTAACCTGTCAGTCCCATAGACTTGTAAATCAACCTACTCCAAAAATATATTTTATATTGTGTTGTTTATATATATATATATATATATATATATATATATATATATATATATATATATATATATATAAATATATATATATATATATATATATATATATATATATATATATATATATATATATCAACAACACAATATATTTTATATTTTGTTATATATATATATATATATATATATATATATATATATATATATATATAGTGGAAGTTCTAAGTCTTGTTTCAGCTTCAGTATACTGCAATGTGTCTTCTGTGATAATGTTTTGCTTAAGAGGGTCTGAGCTTGTGCTCCTACATTGTATGGGTCTTTTAGAGCCACTCAAGCTCCAGCTGCTCAACTTCCACTGCCTTGCAGCTAGAGACATGCCCAAATGTTAGCCCATGTGAGCAGCTGCTTATGGTCAAACTTGGATATGAGTTCATCCAGTTTGCTGCTGCACACAGTTACTTGCATACTAGGAAAGGGAGTCAGGAAGTGTTTGTGACCTATGTAAGTCAAGATAGGAAACTCAGAGAGGTAAGTAAGTGTATGCTTACCATAAATGTAGATGTTTCAGTGTATTCACTGTTGCAGTCCTGATTTGTGGGATTACCTGCTGTGGAAGCCCTTGGCCGGCCCAACTACCAGAGTAAAAATCTCCCACCTCTTAAGGCTGGTGGACATCCTATATGATGTCAGTATGCTTGGGTATAAAGGGAGCCAGACGATGAAATGACATCAGTTTTTTCTTGCCCCCTAGAAGGTAGGAGCACTCAGGATGAGCCACAAGTGAGGCTCCAAGACAAAAATGGGCCCTGCAGGGAGAAAACCCAGGGTGTCCTTTGGTTAGTGAAGGAGATAGATGCAAATTACTACTGTAGGCAAAGGGGGAAGGAGAGAGGGAAAGAAGACTGCAACAGTGAATACACTCAAATACCTACATTTATGGTAAGTGCACACAAAGTACAGTTGTGTACACTTACCATAAATGTAGATGTTCAAGTGTATTCACTGTTGCAGTCTTCACATTTGGATTATCCCTGCCAAGGTAGCCCTCAGCTGGTCCAAATACCAGAAGCTTAGCATTTCTGAGTCAGTTGCATATGCTTCAGGACTGATGTCAGGTCGTCAGTAGTATAAAGTAAAGCAGCCGATGCCATTACATCAGTTTTTCTTGCCCTAACCTGTCAGCAGCCCCCAAGTGGGAGCCAGGTTCTTGTGAAAGAAACCCACCAGTAGAAAGTGAATACCAATATGTCCCTTGTAAGGAAAGAGAAGAAAGAAGAGGGGGATGGAGGGAAGGAAACCAGGACTGCAACAGTGAATGCACTCAAACATATACATTTATGGTAAGTGTACACAACTGTACTATGTTCTTCGTGTTTCACTGTTACAGTCATCACATTTGGGTTGATTCCCAAAGCTGAAGAAATGGGTGAAGGCAGTAAAGGAAACTAGGGTCTGGCTAGGATGCTCTGCAAGGCTGCAGAGGCAAACCTTGCCCTGGATTTGAAAAAGATAGGCAGGTGGTAATGTTTGGTAAAGGTGTGAACAGATGTCCAGGTGGCAGCCTCCAGGATGTCCCTGGTAGGGACTCCTTTGAGGAAAGATGCAGAGCTGGAGTCCACCCTGGTGGAGTGAGTCCTGACCCCCTTGTGGGAAGGCTTCCCATGTTGTTTGTAGCAGAAATAGATGCAGTGTGCTATCCATTTGGAAATGGTTTGTTTGGAGATGGTTTTGCCCTCTGCCTCTTTAGCAAAGCTAACCAGCAATTAATCAGACTTTCTGAAGGATTTAGTTCTGTCTAGATAGAATCTGAGCTGTCTGTTCACATCTAGAGAGAGCAAGATCATTCCACCCTTGTTCTGTGGGGTAGGGAAAAAGGTGGACAAATGAATGGATTGGTTGAGAGTCACACTGGACATGACCTTGGGCATGAAGGATGGGCTAGTCCTGAGGGATGCCCTATGAGCATGGAATATGATGAAGGGTTCCACAGCCATGAGTGCTTGCAGCTCGGAGACCCTTCTGGCTAAAGTGTTGGCCAGAAGGAAAGCTGTCTTCCAGGAGAGAAATTTTAGCTCTGCTGAAGAGGCTGGTTTGAAGGGGGGGGGGTGAGCTTTTCCAACACAAAGTTAAGGTCCCAAGCTAGGGTTGGTGCTCTTCTGGGTGGCCTCAAGTTGCCAGCCCCTTTTAGGAACTGTTTGATCAAAGGGTCTGAGAAAAGGGGCTGCTCAGTTGGAAAATGAGCAGAGATAACAGAGGCATAAATTGTAATAGAGGAAAAAGAGAGGCCACTGTGTAACAGGTCAGCTAAGTAATCCAGGATGAGGGGGAGGGATTGCTGTGGCATATTGGCCCCCTTAGTCTAAATCCAGATGCAGAACCTTTTCCATTTGTCAGCATAATATTTTCTAGTGCTAGGGCATCTAGCCTCACTTATAACATCTAGAACCTGTTTACTGAGGTTGGCAGATTGATTGGAGGTCAGAGAATAAGCCAAGCTGCCAAACTGAGTATCTGTAATTGGGGATGCATGAATTTCCCTTCCCTCTGGGTCAGGAGGTTTGGAATCTGAGGAAGATGCCATGGTAGCAGTGGGGACAGGCTGTGCAGCAAGGGGTACCAGTGCTGGTGAGGCCAGTCTGGAGCTATAAGAATTGTCCTTGGTTTTTCCTCCTTTATTTTGAGCAGTACCCTGGGGAGGAGGGGTAGTGGAGGAAAGGCTTAGACCAATAGAGTGACCCAGGGGTTGGACAGGGCATTCACTTTCCAAGCCTTGCAGTGATGCTCCCTGGTGCAGAACTTGCTGAGCTGATGGTTGGTGTGGGAGGCAAAGAGGTTGACCTTCAGGGTCCCCATTTCTGAGTTATTATGGTGAAGGGTCTTCTGTTGAGTTGCCACTCATGTCGGTCCAGAAGATTTCTGCTTAAGTGGATTGCCAGAGAGTTGAAAGTACCTGGTAGGAATTGTGCTAACAGGTGGAGTTGCTTGCAGAGGCTGTGTGTCAAAGGGTCATGGCCATCCTGCATAGAGGGTAGGAGTGAGTCCCTCAATGCTTGTTGATATACCACATCACAGTGGTGCTGTCTGTTTTGATCAGGAGAGCCCCTGGGGAGAGTAGGGGCTTCAAAGCTATCAAGGCATGCTGGACAGCTATCATCCCTTTTTGGTTGATATGCAGATGGATTTACTGTGGGCTCCATTGGCCCTGTATGCACCTGCTGTCCAGGTGTGCACCCCAGACATAGTCTGATGCATCTTTGGTGAGGGTCTGGGTGGCAGGGTGTGGTGAGAAAGGTAGTCACTTGTTGTGGGAGCATGCTGTTCCCCACCATAGAAAATCTTTTCTGTGGCAAGGTATTATAGGTATAAGAGTCTCCAGGTCTTGAGAATGTTGACACCAAATGCTTTTAAAGTACCATTGAAGTTTCCTCATATGGAGTCTGGCATATGGAATGAGTAGAATGCAAGATGCCATGCACCCCAGAGATTGCAGGATTTTCCTTTCAGATAGCTGGGGTGTGGTAGCTAGTTGAGAGAAGTAGGCTGTCAGGAAGGTTTGCTTTTCTGGTGTAAGGAATGTCATCCGGGAAGCTGTGTCCAGGCTTGCTCCCAGGAATGTAATCCTTTGGGTGGGTACCTGTTTGGAGTTCTTTTCATTGATTGTGTACCCACGGGAGGTTGGTAGGGACTTTACAAAGGCCTGGTGCTTGAGCAGCTTTTCCTGGCTGTCTGCCTGAATTAGGCAGTTGTCTAAGTATGGGTAAATCTGGGCATTCTTTTGTCTGCAAAAGGCAATGGCTGGAGCCAGACATTTTTTGAAAACTCTGGGAGCAGTAGATAAGCCAAAGGGAAATGCAGAGAACTGAAAGTGCTGAGATCCTGCCCTGAAACAGAGATATTTCCTGCATGATTCCTTGATAGGAATGTGGTGGTAGGCCTCTTTTAGGTCTAGGGTGGCTAGCCAAGCATCCTTGGAAAGCATGTGTAGCAACTGCTGGAGGGTGAGTGTTTTGAATTTTGGGATCACCAGAAAGGTGTTTAGAATGGATAGATTGAGTATGGGGTGCCAGGTGCCCTCTTTTCCGGGTACCAGAAAGAGTCTGGAGTAGAAACATTGGCCTTTCTGTTCTGCAGGAACATGCTCTACTGCCCTCATGGAGAGAAGGGAAAGAACTTGCTTTTGCACCTCTGCCCACCGATTTGGAGGTAGATCTGAGAACCCTTTTGGAGTTGGAAGGGTGTCGAAAGAAAATTTGTATCCCTCGGACTCTGTGTTGAGAAGCCAACGGTCGTTGGTAATGGTGGCCCAGGTGCTTGCATGAAAGGTGAGTTTTCCTCCTAGGGGTAGGTGAAGGTGGGCAGAAGGAGGGGTGGGGAAGAAGGGTCATTGTGAGTTCTTACCATGAGGGGGTGGCTTAGAACTCCCTGGTTTTGACATGGAGGTATTCTACTGCATGGATCTCTGCATTCCATATGGCTGCTGTCTGGGGTGGTCTGTTTCCCTGGGGTCTGGGCTGAGCTGGCCTGGTGGGAGCAGGAAAGGACCAGTGCTTGGTGGGAAAATGCCTGCTGAACCTGGGTGGCTGGACCTGTAAGAAATCCTTAACTGTCTGCATAGATTTAGCTTTTTCTTCCATCTTTTTTAAGACCTCTTCTGCCTCAATGCCAAATAAGTTGTCATTGTGCAAGGGGGCATCCAACAATTTAGATTTAACATGGTCTGGCAAGGGCTGCTCCATAAGCCATGTGTGCCTTCTAAGGACAGATCCAATGACTGCTGCCCTGCAAGAAGCTTTTAGGGTGTCAAAACCACAGTGCAAGGTGTGTTTAGTTACTTGACTTGCAGAATGCATTAACTCTTGTAACTCTTTAGATTCTGCACAACAGAAAAGGAAGACTTTTTTTGTTTTAGGAGTTCCAGGGTATGTTGCTGAAATTTTAGCATATGGAACTGACAATCGAGTGCTCTGATAGCAAGAGTAGCTGAGATGTATACATTTTTACCCCATCTGTCTAGTGCATGGGAATCCCTATAAGGGGGTTGGGATTCTTAGCAGAGGTTGCTTTAATTCCTTTAGGTCCTTGAGAAATTACCTCAGGATCAGCAGTAGGATTTTTAAAAATAAATTTGTGTGAGTCAGGGACTCTGTAGTATCTGTCTAGTTTTCTGGGTGCAGGAGGGAGGGTGTCAGGAGTCAAGCTGGATTCCAGGAAAACATCCTCCACAACAACCAGGACTGGGAGGGATGGCCAATGGTCTGTGCTGTGGAAGATCTAAAAATTCCCCGAGTCTCTTTTTAGATTGAGGGTAGTCCTGGCTTTCCCATTGGAAATGCTCCCTCAAGATATGAAGGGTTTCCCCCGAAGGAAAAATCCTCTGGGGGAGAGGCTGAATGAATGGAATCTTTTGCATCAGAATCCTTACAAGCCAAGAGGGATTGCATGTATTCATATTCAGATGCATCAGAGTCATTGGACTCCTGTTCAGACAAAACTACAGGGGACAGATCTCTTTTCCTTTTGGAAGGGGTAGCTTGGCTTTCCCTGATCGGTATGATAAGGTCTTCCACCATTTTAAGCATTTGAGACTGAGGCAAGGAAGCAAGTGCCTGAGATTGGGTCATCGGTTTCTTGGGTGTGGTTCGTACCCTGGACCTAAGAAACTCGGTAGTCTTTGAAAGAATGGTAGTTGCGAAAGAAGACGTTGGATTGTATCGAGAATCAGTAGTGAGAAGGACTTTCTCAGAAGCCGGTGCATGCTCATCTGCTCTGGACCCATCCAAGGTAGAGACGACCACAGGATCCTTAGTCGAAGAAGAGTTTTGTGGAATACTGGACTCTGAAAGGGTCTCGGTAGCAGCCTGCAAATCTACAGAAGCGGGCATCAAGGGCTGCGATACCGGCTCACTGAGGACCGGAGAACTGATGACTAGCTTTATGGGAGCATTGTCTGAAGGTTTGGACCTGTGCGGTCTGTCTCTGTCTTTATTTTTACATTTTTTTCGGAAGATCTGCTGTCAGATGGCTTACCAGAGCCATATCGAAGTTTGAGGAGTGTAAGCAAAAATATCAGGCTACAATAACGGCCTAACGGTGGATAGTTCTGGCGTTGAACAAAACACAGAAGTGATAGCAATGGACATTGTGGTCTGGGCCTAAGCAAGTGACGCAGTAGGAATGAAAGTCTCAGTGTGGTATTTACTTTGCACAGGAGAGACAATTAACTTTTTCTGACATTGGTTAGTGCAAGAAAAAAGGATCCCCAATGGGATACTTATCTTTAGAAGACTTTAGTTTGGTAGACGAAACTCAGGAAGTGGCCGACTGGCACTCGTGCGAACTGCTTCTGCTTTGGGCTCCATGGCAAAAAATACTGATGTAATGGTGTTGGCTGCCTTACTTTATACTACTGACAACCTGACGTCAGTCCTGAAATGACAGCAACCAATGCAGAAATACTAAGCCACTGGTATTCGGGCCGGACGAGGGCTACCCTGGCAGGGATAACCCAAATGTGATTACTGCAACAGTGAAAGACGAAGAACATCTGTACTATGTTCCTCATGTTTTACTGCTCTAGTCCTGACTTCTGGGACGATTCCCAAAGCTGAGATGAGGGTGGAAGGAAGATTATGGGGAAGGCAGGATGTTTTGCAGGAAGGCAGTGGCAAATCCTACTCTAGACTTGGAGAAGGCTGTTAAGTGGTAGTGTTTGATAAAGACCAGGTAGCAGGTTCCAAAATGTCTTTGGTAGGCACCCCCTTCAGGAAGGCAGAAGAGGTAGCAGTAGCCCTAGTAAAGTGAGTCCTGACAGCGTCAGGTGGCTTTTTACCATGATGGCTTTAACAAAAGGAAATACAATGAAAGATCCATTTGGAGATAGTCTGTTTGTAAACTGTTTTCCCTTCAGAGCCAGTGGCAAAGGACACAAAGAGTTGATCTGATTTTTGGAAAAATTTAGTTCTCTTAAGATAGTAGCGGAGCTGTCTATGCACATCCAAGGAGTGAAGGATTCTGTACCCCTGGTTTTGAGGATTGAGGAAGAAAGTGGGTAAGTGTATAGCCTGATTCAAGGATGTCTGTGACCACTTTGGGCATAAAGTATGGATTAGTCCTGAGTGATATTCTGTCTCTGTGGAATATAAGAAATGGCTCCACTGCCGTGAGAACTTGCAGCTCAGAGACCCTCATTGCTGAGGTGATAGCCAGTAAAATGGCAGTCATCCAAGTCAAGGCTTTTAATTCAGCAAAAGCTGCCGGTTCAAGGGGGGGGGGGGTAGTTTAAATTTTTGCAAAATTGAGGTCCAATAGAGGTGTGGGTTGTCTCCTGGGAGATCTGGTGTAAATCACTCCCCTAAACAATTGTTTCAGCAGGAGGTGGGAAAAGATAGGAGGAAGAATAGGGATGTGGGCTGAAATGGCAGAAGTGTGAATTTTAATGGAAGAAAAGGCTAGGGGGGGTGTAAATTTTTGCAAAATTGAGGTCCAATAGAGGTGTGGGTTGTCTCCTGGGAGATCTGGTGTAAATCACTCCCCTAAACAATTGTTTCAGCAGGAGGTGGGAAAAGATAGGAGGAAGAATAGGGATGTGGGCTGAAATGGCAGAAGTGTGAATTTTAATGGAAGAAAAGGCTAGGCCTCTGTCAACCAGGGTAGTGAGTTAATCTAAAATGGCAGAGATATTGACTGAGTTAGGACTGAGGCCTTGCTGCTGGCACTAAATGGATAATATTTTTTCACTTGGCTGAGTATGATTTACTAGTACTAGGCCTTCTAGCCTCCTTGAGAATATTTTGAACTTGTTTGCTTAGGGTATGCTCAGAGGAGGATATTGAGAAATTAACAAGACTTAGAGTCTGAGAGTCTGCAGGTTGGGATACAAAAACCTCCCCTTGTCCTGAGTTAGAATGTATACTCTCTGAGATAACTGCCACGGATTTTCATTGGTTGAACTTAGTAGCACAGGATACCAGTGCTCCCTGAGTCAGTCTGGGGCTATCCTAATAACCCTTGGGCCTACTTCCCTCATTTTAGGAGGATCTGAGGAAGAAGATGCAGCAGGGGAAATGCATACAGGAAAAGGTGGCTCCAAAGAAAGAAGAAAGCATCTGTCCTCCAGGTTGTAGGTAGTTTGCTCCTGGAACAAAATATTTTCAGTTGAGCATTTTCTTTGGTGGAAAAGAAGTCTGTCTGTGGAAATCCCCATTTCTGGACTATGCTAAGAAATGTTTCTTGATGCAGATGCCACTCAATGGGATCCTTCAAGTTCTTGCTGAGGTGATCTGCTAAAGTGTTTTAACCACCTGGGAGGTACTGTGCCATGAGGTGCAACCCCAGAGAGTGAGCTGTCTCTCTATGACTTGGTTTATCTTTCTTTTTGAGCACAGCCTTAGCTTTTGGCCCATAAAGAAAGCCGTTATCTAGAGTTGCATTCAGAAGGTCAGATTTGGCATGGTCTGGTAGGGCATGTTCCCTAAGCCAAGTATGCCTTCTAGTGGCAGAACCAGATACTGCAGGCCACCTAGAGACTTCCATAGCATTATAGCCACAGTGTAATGAATGTCTAGCCGCCTGGGAACTGGACTGGCAAAGGTCTAACAATTCATTGTAAATATTCTTGTCCTCCAGGGAGGATATCATTTCCTTCAATTAATCTAAAATAGTTTGTTCATATTTTATCATATGAAACTGGCAGTTAAGGGCCCTCATGGCTAGTGTAGCAGAAGTGCAAACATTTTTACCAAAACTAACAAGGGCCCTACTTTCTTTGTCAGCAGGTAAAGGGTTTTTTGAAGAACTGGCTCTTGCTCCCTTGGATCCTGGAGTGGCAACCTGTGGATCAGCAGAGGAATTTTTGAACAGGTATTTATGTGAGTCCAGCACCCTGTAAAACCTGTCTGATTTTAAAGGGGCTGGAGGTAAACAATCTGAATTCAGGAAAGAATCCATAAAAACATCCTCTACCACCTCCAATACAAGAGAAATAGCCAAAGGTTTGTATTCCTGGAGGTCAAGGAACTCCCTAACTCTCTTTTTAGATTGTGGGTATTCCTGTGCCTACCACTGGAAATGTCCCTCATAGCATGGACTGTTTCTCAAAAAGTGATGTCTTCAGGAGGTGAAGCTGAAGCCAGATTCTTTTCAAAATCTGAATCTTCAAATGAAGTAAGGAAGGGTCCCTCCTCAAAGACAGAGTCCTCCTGGTCAGAATCCTCATCTGAATCAGGAAGTTCAGATAAAACTTCAGGGGTAGGATCCCACTTCCTTTTCACTGGGGAAAACTCCAAAGGGGGTTGCCTAGCTCTGACTAAGGAGATAAGGTCCTCAGCTAACCTGACCAGGTCTTGCTGATATACTTGTTCATGGAAGCCGGGGTAGGCCTAGGCATAGCACCTGAAGTAGAACCCTTCTTAGAACTAGCTCCAGCCTTGAGCCTAGGTACATCCACAATCCTGATGCCAGTCTCTTTGTAAGGAACAACAGATGCAAGCTGATGCCTCAAAAGAAAGTCACCATAAAAGATTGCTCATCGGAAGCCAATGTCTTCTGAGTGACTCCAGGCCCAACTGACGAACTGAAAGCCAAGGCCTTTGCAGAAGTTGAGGGAACCAACAAAATGTTGGACTCCCTATGGGTCTCAACAGAGGCCAGTGCTGCCACCTCGGTTGCAGAAGGGGGTTGTAAAAGCACCTTGCCTTCTTCAGCAATAATGAGCCTTGGGGGACTGGCAGATGGGGAACTGTTGTCATCCAAGGCACTAAGCTTGGGTCTTTTTCCCTTGTCTTTCCTACACTTAGAGAGCTCAACCTCAGGATGACTGGCAGATGCCATCTGACGATGCAAAGTAAATGGCAGACTAAGATGCCTAGCTAAGATTTCAGCCCTATGTCTAATAGTCCTAGAATTGAAACAGGTGCAAAAACAGCAATTAGGAACATCGTGATCAGGGCCTAGACAGGTGATGCACAACATATGAAAGGCTCAGTCTGGGATTTGCTTACCACAGTGGAGACAATTGTTAACCTTATCTGACATGGATTAAAGCAAGAAAAAAAGAGTTCTCCAGTGGGGTATTTGGGTTTTGTATGACTTCTGTCTGGTGCGGACTGACAGACACATTGAAACACTGCTTGGGGCTCTGACTGCAAGAAAAAGTCTGATGTCATGGTGTTGGCTGACTCCCTTTATACCCAAGCATATTGACGTCGGATAGGATGTCCGCTAGCCTTAGGAGGAGGGAAATTTCTAATCCAGTAGTTGGGCCAACCAAGGCCTTCACAACAGGAAATCTCACAAGTCAGAACTGCAACAGTGAAACATGAATACCATCTTTCGATTTAGGGAGGGGAAGGCAGTTTTAGGTTTAGAGTGTGATCAGCATTTAGCTTTAGTGATGGGAGAGATTTTTAGGTTTAGGGAGTGATCAGTACATTAGATTTCGGGATGAGAGGGGAATTTTCAGTTTAGTGAGCAATTGGTACATTAGGTTTAAGGAGGAGGTGGGGATTTTAGGTTTAGGAAGCAATTGGTACATTAGATATAAGGGAAGTGAGAGATTAGGAGTTTAGTTTTAGAGACTGGGATGGTTAGCCTCAGAGTTCTGATAGGGTAGAAAAGATTTTGCTTTGGCAAGGATACTTACAAAAAAGGCAAGTATTAGTTGTATTTAGAGCATTTGCCAAAATGAGTGAGAAGCAAAGTATAATATATGTCCTGTATAAATGGCATTGAGATATTGTTTCAACTGTAGGACTTAAGACATTTCTTGAGATGGTTATATTAATTTCTTTACATATTAAGTTATAATATATATATATATATATATATATATATATATATATATATATATATATATATATATATATATATACTCATTCTATTGCAGTCCAGTTTCAGTGGAGCATATTTCTAATTTTCTGCTTGCATTTTATATTTTTCAGCGTTGTAAAATTTCTCCTTCTTTTTTTTTTTTGCACTTATAATGTGATAATTATGATTCATTCTTTCTTTTCTATACCCAGAATTTTCAAATGTATTTCATTTTTTTATTACTATTATGAAAAGTTATGTGTATTTTAGACATAATGAAAATTTTTTCAATAAAAATTGAGACTTAAAAGTAACTGAAATGTAAAAGTGAGTTTAAGTACCCATACATTATTTAAACAAAAATGTTCTTTCATTGTGAAAGTCTTATTGTACTCTTGAATGGATAGCTATGGGAATAGCAAGCAGAGATTGAGATGAAATTAAATAAGGCTTTTCACATCGTGTGTATCTCAAGTAAATGACACATGATTTGCTAGCCCTCTCATTTTCACCTCATATTTAATACTGCTGTGGCTGCAATTCAATATAATTTGCTGGAGCGTAGATTATATTTTCACATATTCAGATGTTTGAATGTAGTCTGTAACTATTTTTTAGTACTGTATATTGCTCAACAAGTTATATGTTTGTACAGATCTACTTTGATAGCTCGGACTTTCAACAATACAAATGTCATATGGTCGAGACCATAACATTGAAGTTTGAAAGTTTGAAGCTTCAATAAAAAAAATAAATAAATAAAAGCACATTTTTTTTTTTTTTTTTTACAGTTATGCAGGGGGGCCTCCTGCATCCCCCCACTCTCTACTAATTAAATATACAAGCACCTTTTTGAAAACAGAGTGGTGTGGACATGCTCATAGTCAGATGGGAAGGAATACACCAGGCTTTAGCCAGTCAATGCAGCCTAGATAAAATTAAAAAAAAAAAAGATTTCTCCTTCATCTCGACAAATAACCTAGCTTTAAAACATTAGAGGTGAAAGTTTTACCTTTACATGTTTGAAAGTCAATGAACCAGATATGTGAATTCTGTAATGCCGAATTCCCGAAATGTCATAAAATAATCGAATTTTGACATTTCCAAATGCACTACCACTGAAACAAGTGCTACTATGGGTCAAAAAAGAAGTGACGTTTCATAATTTGGCACTTCGGTTTTTGCAATTTTGGAATTTTGCAGTTTACAGTTCATGGCTGCGGGTTCGAAGATTTGACCATCGAACATGTAAAGGTAAACAGAGTTAAAAATTATGATTTGGGGAGCATCAGATATTTTTTTTTCTTTCTTAGTCAGTTTAATGATCTTACCATCATATGTGTCCTATGACCATGCTCTTCCTCTGGCCCATAAATCTGACTTGCGTCTTGACTGCTGCAACAATTGCAGGGGATATGAGAGAACAGTCCTCCATTTCTAGGAGCTAGGTAAGGAAGTCATTTTAGTCTCCTTGGGACACTATTCTCTGCAATTAATTGCATTTGTATATGTTAGGGTTATAATCCTCATGCTACTGGCCTGAAAGCATGATACAGTACCTGCTACAATGTGCCTAAGATAAGTGTATGCTTGTATACACCTACTATACTTGGCTAGAGATAAAGCAATCCATGGCTGGTCTCATTTTCTAAGACTGTGTATGTGTCTGTGTGTGTGTGAGTGTGTGTATGGTGTGTGTGTGTGTGTGTGTGTGTGTGCGTGTGTGTGTGTGTGTGTGTTTGTGTGTGTGTGCTGTGTGTGTGTGTGTGTGTGTGTGTGTGTGTGTGTGTGTGTGTGTGTGTGTGTGTGTGTGTGTGTGTGTGTCTGCGTGTGTATTATATATATATATATATATATATATATATATATATATATATATATGTATATATATATGTAGAGAGATCGATATAGATATACATGTATAAATCGATTTATATAGTGAATTTCCATGGACTGCCCCCATGACAGTAAACATGTATCATACATTGACCAATCCCCTTCACTGAGAGGAGTGAGCAGGCATTGACCTTCAGGATTATTCTCCCCCTGATGGGTCTTCCAGTACCAAAACCAATTCTCCAGCCTGTGACATCTGAGCAGGAGTTTGAGTTTTAACAGTCTCTGCCATAGAGCTGGCTTGTATATCAGTTTATTGACCACAGCTATTAAAATTAGGTTAGTGAGGGTGATGGCATTTTAGGTGCTGACTGTACCTCCTCCTCTGTCTGTGATGTGCACCATCGTGGGCAATGGCTTTCATGGCAGTCATTAGCACATGCTGCTTAGCTATCACTGCTGCTAATTCAAGCATCTTTCCCGCCATGTATGGCATGATTATTGGTACAGAAAAAGGAGTATGTGCCATGACACAAGACACCTGTTTTCTGTTTCATATCTTTTTGTCTCAGTCCACCATTTTGTGAAACATCATTTGCAGAAACCATGTTGTTCTTTTGCATGGCATTCTTCATTTGCACGTTACCATGCACACACGCATTGCATTTCAATGTATTTTGCTACTTGTCTGGCCAGGCTAACCATGTCTTAAACTCATCCACATCTTGCCTTTGACATCACACAAACTATTTAATGCTATACATCACAGGAAACATCTGTGACTTCAGTTCTTAGTCTTATTTATTCTTTCAAGGAAAGTTGTTTCCAGTGCTTAATGTTCAAAGATGATAAAATAATACTAGCTACTCAAATGAAATAAATAAATAAATAAATAAATACATAAATGCTTAAAAGGAAACCTGAATTGCAGATGAGAATAGTAAAGCATAGAAAACGATCAAGTGGTGTAATACGTTGAAAAGAAATGTCGGCTATGATAAAAGAAATTATGCAGAATTATGCCCTCTGTTGTGCAAACCGTGAGAACAAAACAAATAAAAGGGCTACTGGAATTCTTAATACCAGTCTGACCATGAAGAAAAGTAGACACAGATTCATTTCATTTCAAATAAACAGTGTATCCCATATGTACTGATTATTATTCCAAGTTCCGTGAACCAATCAAAGTGATAAACAAAAAGAGTATGAGTGACAGCAGTGCATTAATGCATATTAGTAGTTCAGGGAATACCTGATGTTCTCATATATGACAAGGGTCCACAACACAAATGTCACTCATTTAGAAGAAAATTGTGCAACAGTGGGAATTTTAGCATGGAATTGTCAGCCCATTTAGCTGCAATTATTTTAAAAAAGTAAGAGAACTATCCAAAATATCTATCCAAGTAGTGAATACAATGATAGCAAAAGCTACATGGATTGTTCTCTTGAAATTTTGGAATACAGACATGCTCTGTAAGACATATTTAGCTGTGATCACAAAGTCATAGGTATTGGCTAATTAGCAAGTCTTTGAATTACCTGTAATTATTGCCAGTGATAAACAACACTTTTTGGTGGTAATTAAAACTGGCAGACCATGCATTGCATTGGCACATGAATCCCATTCAGTCACACTGCTGGACACATTTAGACATTCATTTACCCCCCCCCCACACACACACACACACACACACATACACACACCTATCTATCTATATATACATACATGCATACATATATACCTACAGAGGGAAGGAGAGAGATTACTGCAAAAAAGTCAAAGGATTATCAAAGCTATGTACTTTTATTGCATGCAAAACGAAAAGCAGTGTGCAGACTCTTTCTTACACAGCCAATAACATAAAATAATATTCTGAACAAAGGGAAAATCACAGTGGGGGAATTTAATAAAGCATATGTGGTCTTGTTTTCCATCTAGGCATCATGCCACACTGCTTACATGAAAGTAAGCAAGTTTTAGATTCAGTAAACAGAGCTAGGTGGCACGCATGCACGTGCAAACATGGAAGTATCTGCAGCATGCAAATCACCTCATAAGCAGGTGAATTCCATGCAAATGAATCAGGTAGAGTGATCCAGCAAGTAGATGGGCAGCTCTACAGACCTCATGTCAGTGTCGATAGTGCACATGGAAAAAGTCCATGTACAGGAATGTAGACAGACAAAAGGGACTCTAAAAATGTAGGTAGATGGACAGAAATGGCATAGTACATACAGATATGAGCAAAACTATCTGCCATGTGTCTGAAAAAAATAAGAGAAGTAAGTTAAAATATATATATTTTTAATAATCTGTGCATGTTTGCACTGTGCGCCACAGTCCACAAACATGTCTCATAAACAAAAAAATAAAAATAAAAAAAAAAAATTGGAAAAACAAAAGTAATACTATGTGACAGAAATGTATTACAGGACCCAGCACGGACTATCACAAATGGTGTGTTGGTGGTGTTGCTAGGGCTTTGATCTGTGTCATTGTCAAGGTCTGAGCATGGATCCATATGCAAATGAGGTGGAGTTACTGAATAGCACAAATCGGTATCATTGTCTGCATATCCTCTCTATGTAGGCACAGAACTGTGTTGGTGTCCACACAAGAGGTAGCTGACATCAGGGGAGGGTGTGTCCAATAACTTCTAAGCTGATTTGAGCTTAGCTGTGACTGTTGGCCCGGCACATCACCATGCTGAGAATGGAAGTCTGGGGGTGTGTGTACACTAAGTGCTAAGCCTTATTAACCTACTGGGCATGAGTTTCCATGTGTTTGCATGGCATGCTGCTGTGCCAAGCCTGGAAATATGGGAGGTGTGTGCACTGAGTGCTAAGCTCTGTTTACCTACAGAGCAAGCATTTGCATCGCTCACCGCAGTGCTGAGTGTATCTAAAAGGTAATGACATATTTATTAGGTTTGGCCCTGTTTAACTTAAACAAGGGCCATTAAATGATGTTAATGATATATTATGCAGGAGGAATGCATCATATGTAGCCAATCACACAGTCAACACCTGCAGCAGAGCACTGTGAAGTATGCATACACCCTACAATCTAATGTTTCCTCCATATTCTGCATCATTGGAGCACAGACTTAGGAATTTTAGCTGAAAGAATGCTAGGGGCTGCTGCAGGTCTGCTACATCTGTATGTGCTAGATGCTGAAGTCAATGCTGCTGCTGCTGCTGACAATAGGCCTAGACAGAGAAGGAGGAGAGTGTTCAGGTCCAGGGTAACCTTTCAGGAGCTGCATGAGCTGGAGATTGTAGAGTGCTAAACGGTGGACAGGGACATACTACAATAACCCACTGAGCTCTGCCGCCCTCAACTCAGACCCAGAGCCAACAGAGGGGAACCCATCGCAGTGGAAACAAAGGTATGTGTAGCCCTTAGGATAATAGTCACAGGTACTTTCCAAAGACCATCTGAGAACATGATAAGGGTCTCACAGGCATCAGCATCCAGGGTACTCCACCAGTTCAAGGAATGCCATGCTACTATAATCCAGTGAGCACATTTTTTCCTCTCATCCTTGAGGTGAGGGCCAACAATATGCAAAACTACTATCATGTACCACACTACCCTGAGGTACTGAGTGCCATAGATTGCATTCATGTACACATAAAGGCACTACTCAGTGAGGAGGGTAGAATCTATGTCAACCGCAAGGGGTACCACTCCGTCAACTGCCAGGTCATGTGCAATGCCCAGGGCATTATCATGAATGTATGAGCTGGCAGCCCTGGCAGTTATCACGACTCTTATATCTGGCATGCATAACAGCTCTACCAGATGTTTGCTAGGGAGGACTTACCAGATGGCTATTTTCTGGAGGATGCTGGCTATGCACTGGAATGATGGATGATGACACCCATCAGATATGCACACACACTCACAGATGAACACCATAATGAGGCACACGCACAGACTAGGAACATCATAGAACATGTGTTTGGGCTGCTGAAGTCACGCTTCCAGTACCTCAATATATCTGGTGGAGCCATGCAGTACTCTCCTGCCACATGTGCACAGATATTCACAGTATGTGCCATGCTACACAACATGATCCTGTGGAAACAATTGCAGCAGGATTACCAAAGGGAAGAAATACAAAGCCCCCTCACCAGTGCCTAGGTCACCACAGCCCACTCACAGTAGGAGGAGGAACCCCTTGATGATGTCCCAGTAGGCAGACATAGGCATGCCCAATATTCCCTGGCTTTTTTTAAGAGACAACACATAGCACATGCACTGACAACTTATGGCCCTAGGGACCTACACCTTACTCCAACTCATATACATATATTAAAAATGATGCCAGGCAACCCACACAACCTGCAACTAAGCATGCATTGGCTGTGTACTGCATGCATCAGACAGAGTTAGCCCTTAACTACAGTTCTGTCAATTCCTGCATTCGCAAGGTAAGTCACTCACCTACACACCACTTGTAAGGAGTACTATAATATGGTATCATATGTATGGACTTGTTACATGTATACAAGGGAATATAGTGGCTATTTGGAGAAGTGGGTGGGAGGTTTGTATAATGGTTAAGGTGCTTACCTTAGAAACACAAGGTGCAGGGTTTGATTCTGACATGGGGTAATTGGCTAGGCTTAAAATGGCCCATAAGGGCAGTTAGCCTAGTACTAACCTATGAGCCTATGAGCCTAAACAAATGTAACCTATACATTGGACTACATATACCCAGTCCAATAGTATGTGTTCTGTAATAGTCATTAGCCCTCATGGTTTGAATATTCACTACAGCAGTCAAGGGCGGTGTTAAACAGTGGGGTCCCATGATATTTGCGTTACTATCTATGCCAAAAGATCATGTGCTGTTCTTCCCCCACTCCCAACACATCAGTGTTCCCATACAAATGCTATAACAGTAAGTTAGCAATGGTATATCAGCTGACCAGGCAATCACAGGGCTGTAACATAGAACCCAGTCACACAAGGTATGTCTCACCTAATGCAGGGATAACAACTTACATATGTATGTTGTTGATTGTGTGATGAAGGACACATCTCTGTCTGGCAGTCTGTGTGGCTCAGTGGGCTAGGGATGTTAGTATGGGTAATGGTGTTGATGGTTTGAATCTGGAAGTATGCACAGCTTTTGCATGCAATGTATTAGTATGCTGATGTTTCCACAGGCTGTCATACATCTGAATTTGTTAGTGCAAGAAATCTGGACCAAGCCAGGAAGAATGGGGGGGGGGGACAAAGGCCAAAAGTAGAGACAGACAGTACAGATTGTTTGATTAACCTAGAAAGTTGTTAGTATGAAATCAAGTTGCATTATTGCAGAATATCTGAAGGATATAAAGTCCGACACTCAAATGTTTGTCTGTAGTTAGTATTATTCACTGATCAATATACAGGGGACAAAGGCCAAAAGTAGAGAGAGACAGTACAGATTGTTTGATTAACCTAGAAAGTTGTTAGTATGAAATCAAGTTGCATTATTACAGAATATCTGAAGGATATAAAGTCCGACACTCAAATGTTTGTCTGTAGTTAGTATTATTCAGTGACTTCAATATACAATAATTTACCAGAGCAGCACAAATGTATGAGGAACAGACCAGAAATAAAAGGCAAAATTCTGGACATGCTGCGAGAATCTATACGGTTGAGAGGTATATAGACTGTTAGTCTGTGTGTGGAGTAACAGTATGAATCACATATTAAGTACAGCAGACAGCTGGGGAATTCCATGGACAATTTGAGGGAAGTGCAGTACTGCAGAAACAGGTGCAGCTGGCAATGTCTGCAACACACAAAATCACGGACTGGAGTACAGGTGGGTCTGGCCTGGAGTCACCTTGAAGTACTGACAGTTCCACAGGACATGCTCCTACACTTAGTTAAAATGAACACAATTCTGTTGTCTCATCAAAATGACCCGCAATGTGTAAATACATCGGTACATACAGAGATACATGTATACATATCCTTCTGTACCACCTCTGTCTCACAGCATTAGTATATCTATTGCTATGCACTGTCAAATATATATATATATATATATATATATATATATATATATATATATATATATATATACATAAAATATATATATACATATATATATATATATATATATATATATAGATATATATATATATATACATAAAATATATATATATACATAAAATAAATATATATATATATATATATATATATATATATATATATATATATATATTACAGTGATACATAGAGTCTTCACAAATATCTACATAGCACATATACACATATCATGCCCACTCACAACTACATTTATAGAGACATCCCTGTTACAGACAGATATATGTGTTTATGTATGTATTGTCTCACATACCCTATTAATGGTGAGCAAATCTGCACTCACACATCCGTACAGTTGCTCAAAGAACCAAACTAAGGGTGTGACAGTACATAATCCACTCATCTACAGACCCCTGTGTCTGCTGGATATCATCATGTAGACAGACACAGATGAGCAGGTGGTGTAATGTATAATGTTGTCAATGTATGCATGGACAGGGCACAATGTCCTTGGCCACAGGTTTGCCAGTCTAACTGCAATCAGCCAAATATGGCCATAGTGGTAACTGAACACACATACCAAGGATAATAACAGTTATCTCACTGCTAGGACACTAGATGCAAATAACAGTACAAAGCAATATCACTCTGCAGGCCACAAGTGCTGTGCAACACAAGCCTAGTTTGCGTAATCCACAAGTACTGTGCCTGCAAGCACATATACAACATATGTAACATGTGGGGTGTGGAATAAGTACTGAATGTTATAGTGTAAAAAAATAGTAGGGAAGGATTCTAATCTCACTCCAGTCAACTTGGTGTTCATGTGACTGTGTGTGTGTATATATATCCTGCGAAACAATGGACGTGCCCGCATGAGCTATCCACCTGCAATGGTTATGCACTTTTTTGGCCCTGTGACTAGCTTCTGGTTTTCAAACTGCCCTTTCTACAAGGTCTGATGATGCCATTGACCTTAACAGTGCTGGCTGACAGTCTGACATCCTCTAAGGTTTAGTGTATAAGACTAGATAGATAGGCATCCTAATCACACTCCGCCCAACTGTGTGTGTGTGTGTGTGTGTGTGTGTGTGTGTGTGTGTGTGTGTGTGTGTGTGTGTGTGTGTGTGTGTGTGTGTGTGTGTGTGTACCCCCCTGCAGCATAATGGAGATGCCATCTGCCATCATGGGCTATCCACCTGCAATGGTTATGCACTTTTGGCCCTGTAACTAGCTACTGGCTTCCAAACTTCCTTCCTGTACAAGATCTGATGATGTTATCCACCTTAAAACCACCAAATGACAGTCTAACATCAGACAAAAGCTGTGGCATGTGTGATAAGTACTGTCAGCTATAGACTAGGTAAGTAGGGGTTCTCATCTCACGCTACCCAACTTGGTGTGTGTGCATGTCCATATGGCATACGTGTGATAACCTCTGACAGAGGTAGGGATTAGTATTATTTTATTTGTAGTGCATGATGTGACCCCCAAATAACTGACCACAACAAGGGCTCCTAATATCAGCAAGCATTTTATGTTCTAAACTGTTAGTACTAGCAGACATGAGGTGTGGTGTATGCATCAGGTACTGTGATCAGTAGTGTGCACCAGTACATAGGTAAACATCATAATCTACATACAACCAACTTGCACTACATGTGTGCCCTGACATGTCCTGTATGCAGTGAGTGGAAGTAGTGCTAGCCTGAATGAGGCCATGTTTGTGTGTGAGGCTATTACAGCATTTTACAACATGTTACAGAGCCATAGGACATGTGAACTTAACTAGCATAATGGCCATACAGCCCTCACAATCAGAGACATATTTATACCACTCGGTACAGGATTAACATAGATTGCCCCAGTCCAAGACAGACTCTGGCAGATGCCGTGTGTTGAGATGACCATCGTCCAGCCAATCATTCAGATGGCATGTGCTGAGGTACACTGAGATGGTCTGGGTGCCATTAGGCAGAGTCTGTTTACATCTGCTAGACAAATGTCTCCCACAAGCATACATACATACATACATGCATACATACATACATATATTTCATGCACAGGCATAAATGCCCTTCTAGCTTGCCAATATACCAAAACACTTGTTCCGATAATGTGTCCAGGCTGTTCTTAAAAATATCTAAACTAGTGCTTGCTTTAATGTAATTTGGTAGTCTGTTCCATGCATCAGCTACTCTGTTAGAAAACCAGTTAGTACACCTCTCATTCCTATAGAATCTTTAACACAGATTGTCTGTGAATTGTCTAATACTTTTTGATAGCCCCAAACATTCCCAGAGGTAGTTGTCCCTAAATGCCCTATATATCTGAATAAGATCTCCTATTAGATATCTATAAGTGACACTGTACAAGTTCAGATATTTTAGTCTTTCATAATAACTTAGATTTTCACATCCATGGATACCCTTGGTATATTTCCTCTGTATTCTTTCCAGTTTACTCATCCTTGTCTTCTTACAGGGTTTCCATATTGTTATTCTATACTCAAGTTTGGGTCTAATGTAACTCACAAACAATTAATTAATTATGTTTAATTTCTTAGACTTTATAAATCTTTTTATACAATCTACAGTTCTATAACTATCATTAACCAATTGGTTGATATGATTAGAAAAACTCAAAGATGAATCTTTCCATATACCCAGATCCTTAAATGAGTCTACAGTTTCAATCACTGTGTGCAGTATTAAATATTAACCTTCCAGTTTATGTGTCCCAAATCTCATATGCTTAGTTTTTGATGTATTTATTAGCATATTATTTTCCTGTGACCAAATGGTCAATTTAGTCAAGTTATTTTGTAGACATGCCTTATCTGTAACACTTGTAATCAGTTTACCCAATTTCAGGTCGTCTGCATATAGACTGTAGAACACCTCAGATGAAAAAGTTAGGTCTGAAAGAAATCTAAACAAGTAAGGGCCTAGGACAGAGCCCTGCAGGACACCCTGACTGTGACCAATGATTTCACCTGTCCAGTTGCTGTATGATACTTGCCATGTCTTATTTGTAAGCCATGCAGCTATCCTTCTTATCAAGAGTACATTGATACCTAGTTGTACTAATGTATTGATCAGTGTTTTGTATGTGACCCTGTCAAATGCTGAAGCGAAGTCTATATAAATTACATCACAGCATAATGTTTAATTCATAGCTGTTATTATATTGTTATAGGACATCATGTTACAGGTGGTAATAGATCTATTTTTAACATATTCATGCTGATATATGGTTTCTAGTCCCAACCTATCCAGTTCTGACAATAACTTATCCAATATTACCTTCTCCATTAATTTTCCACAACATAAAAGTAGACTTAATGCTCTGTATGATTCTGGGTTTGTCCTACTCCCCTTTCCCTTAAAGATGGGTTTAATAAGCACATTTCCAATCTTGAGGAAGCTCTTCATATTTATATGACCTAGTGAATAATAAATATAATGGTAGTGTAAGTTCTTGGTGAAGTGTTTTCAGGTCATTGTTGCTAATTCCGTCTCCTCCCTGTGCTTTGTTTGGATACCGTTTGCACAGTTCTTTTTCAATATAATGTAATTTGATTCCAGTATATGGAGTTACCTGGATGTCACTGGGACAACTTATCACCCCTTTTGTGAAGCCAAACTGTTTTGCATAAATTCTGTAAATATACTTATAATCTGTTGTGTCTGAGAATAAATTTTAGAATCTGCACACAGTTTATCAAGTTGAGTGTCTTTACTCCTTCAACATCTTATGTATCTATAAAAAAGGTTTCCTAGTATGCTCAATATCTTTATATAAATTTTCTTAAATTTTTATTGATCTTGTCTCATATTATACTTAATCTGTTTGTCCAGCTTGTTTATTTCAGTTTTCAAAGTTGTAGTTCGACCTTTCTTCTATTTCATATATTTTTTGTCTCTAATCATAATAAGATATCTTGTTCTTATGGAAATATATCCCCCTGATGTTATATGCCTAGATCCTAATGTTCAAATTTTTTTGGACTTTTTGTACTCAAACAATTGCTCTTTCAAAACTGTCCACATTCCATCTGCAGTTTTTCCACTGAACACCTCACTCCAATTAGTTTTACAGTGACTATTTTGCTTCCATATAATCTATAATTAACCTTCTCTGCATTGGTTTAGATTTCAGTTTGGCAGAACTATCTAGTGACCAATTAAACTTAATAACCCCATGATCACTGCATATCAATGGTGGTAAAACTTCACTTGAAGTTACAGTAATTTATTTGGAAACACAAACAATATCTAGTATGTTCCAACCCCTGGTAGGTTTTTTTTACAATCTGAAGCAATTGTTGTTCCGGAATATACTCTGTGATTAATTTTCTTAACTATGTTGTTGAATCAATATTATTCCATTCTGTTTCTGGTAAATTTAAGTCCCCAGCTATTATTATTATTCCATCCTGTGTTTCATGTAAGAAATGTATGAATTCCTCTAGGACACCTGTACTTGACTTTGGCGGTCTATACACTCCAATTGTTATGTGTTCTAGGGTTGTCTTTATTGTCACAGTTTCATAGTCTATAATATTGGTGTTATCACTGAACATGTAATAATCACAGGTCTCATAGCTATGTTTAATCCCTATCATAGCACCTCCACCTGATTTTTTGTTAGAATGTCTATTACAGTAAAAACATTTATACCATGTCAGAATTGGTTTCCAGTCATTGTACTTTAACCATGTTTCACAAACAATAACAACATCAATTTTGTGGGAACGTAGCACATTTTCTAATAAAAAAAAACGTTATTATTAATGTTCCTAGCATTAACAACCATCAAAGATGCATCAAATGTTGCTATCTGTAAACTGTTACATTTTTGACCTGGCAAAAATCTTGTCTATTGTTTGTCAAATATTGCATAATATCTGCTGCAAAAATTCTCTTCCCTGATCTTGACAAATGCACATCATCCTGTCTGAACACGTATGCCCAAAAGAAGGCTTGGATGCTCTACACATTTCCATTTCTTAAAACAGGACATTTTTCCCTGTAGGTGTTTATCCAAAAAATGTTTTCATTCACAGTGATCTGAATATCCTTTCTATAGGTGATTTGTGAAAAATACATCCTAACACCAGTATCAGCTATACTAAGAGGGCTTTCAGGTCCTAAGTAACAGTCAGAGAATCCTTGTGGGTGACATCATTTGTACCATCATGAATAAAAACAGATCTGTACATCCTTACATTAAGGCATTCCAAGACTTGTTTCACATCCTCTGTTTTTGCTCCTGGCAAGCATAAAACTACTCAATGTTCATCATCTCTGCAAATATTAATTGTCAGATCCTCTAATAACTGAATCCCCAATTACAAGAATATCTTTATTGGCCATCTCTGAAGAATCTTCAGCTTCTAATACAGTAATTTCAGCTTTATCAATTATTACGAAGAACAGATCTTCATCACTATTAGTGTTACTAATCCCACTGTTTTCATTACATATTAAAGTCTCATTCAGCTGGTATGGTAAATCCACAGCTTGAGCCATGTAGTCAACAGCTGTCTTTCTCTTCTTATTTCTTACAGTAATGTTCTTCAGTCCTTTCATGTTCAGTTTTGATTTCTTCCTTTTCATCTCCCCCTTGTCTCTTTTTTCTACCTTCTCCATTGGAAAGGTGATGCCTTTTTCTGTAGACTAAAGGTTTTCTGATAGACAAATATCATTATACCCTGTCACCAATGTGTTACACAACAAAGCAGTGTCCCTTTTACTACATATTCTCTTTACTTTACAGACATTAATCAGTTTCTTTTTCTTCCTTGTTATTTGTTGTGAACGGCACGTATTAACTTTACTGTTAACCAAGCCAAGCTCTGGCCATACGCTGCCCTCGCTACAAAGAGTACAGGATATTTTCATCTTCTTCAGGCTTACAAAAGCAAACTAATGCTCTAACTAAGGCGCTGTCCTCTGTTTGTTTGCTTTCCACCTGTGGACCAAACCTAAGTGTACTTCCCACCCTCAAGCGGCACATATTAACTTTACTGTTAACCAAGTCAAGCTCTGGCCATACGCTGCCCTCGCTACAAAGAGTACAGGATATTTTCATCTTCTTCAGGCTTACAAAAGCAAACTAACACTCTAACTAAGGTACGCATCCAAAAAAGATGCGATAAAACAATCTGGATTTCCTCCTTTAATGACCTTAGAAGCGAGTATAAACCTTTGTCTTAGAACGCTGGCATTCTGGGTTTAGGAACAACAGCAGTAAACCACTATCTCCCTTTAAATAAAACAGTAGCCATAAAATATATTACTCATAGGTATAGTGAGCTGAGCAGTACTGTTAACTATTGCTTTCTGTGTCAGCTACCGCTGTAAAGCACAAGGTTGCTATAATTACCTACCTTGTATTCCCTAGACCTTAACAAACGTGGGAACTGGATTATCCTGTTCCTTATCCCTCCCACTACCACTGACGCATATGAGGTTATTTAAACCTCGCTGTATGGCGCCATTTCCAAATACTGCTGTGTTTCCTGGATTCAGTCGGTAGCTTCCAATAACTTGGGTATGTACAGACGTTTCAACAGCATATTTCAAGGGCCAAGTTTATGTGAATATCTATTCAGATTAACCTGTTGTTGAGCACTGTTGTAGTTAGATACTGGCTGAATTAGCGCTGTCGCATGTAGCAAACTAAAACTAGGAATTGATAGTTGTATTGGATGACTTACGCTCTGCATTGTTTGTTTGTATACTAGTAAAGCACGCTAATTACTACAGGCCATAAACACTATACCGCCATGAAACTGTTGATACTATAAGTTGCATTCTAAGGAGAATACCCTGCTTAAATGTTTTGTATACTGCTACTATACACAGAGTGAAAACTGCTACATTGTTATTCTTTTCTTGTATCTCTCCCATAGGCGCTGTCCTCTGTTTGTTTGCTTTCCACCTGTGGACCAAACCTAAGTGTACTTCCTGCCATCAAGCGGCACGTATTAACTTTACTGTTAACCAAGCCAAGCTCTGGCCATACGCTGCCCTCGCTACAAAGAGTACAGGATATTTTCATCTTCTTCAGGCTTACAAAAGCAAACTAACGCTCTAACTAAGGTACACATCCAAAAAAGATGCGATAAAACAATCTGGATTTCCTCCTTTAATGACCTTAGAAGCGAGTATAAACCTTTCTCTTAGAACGCTGGCGTTCTGGGTTTAGGAACAACAGCAGTAAACCACTATCTCCCTTTAAATAAAACAGTAGCCATAAAATATATTACTCATAGGTATAGTGAGCAGTACTGTTAACTATTGCTTTCTGTGTCAGCTACCGCTGTAAAGCACAAGGTTGCTATAATTACCTACCTTGTATTCCCTAGACCTTAACAAACGTGGGAACTGGATTATCCCCGCTCTGCTCGCCCTCGCTGCGCTCGGCTCGCTCCGCGCCTCACCCTGCCCCGTATTCCACCCGCCCCCAGTACCCCTACACTTATAGTTATGTAGCCACATCCCCTCATTACCCCCTAGCCATTCATTTTCACTGTTATACTAGCCACTCATTTTCACTGTTATACTTACCTCCCTCCCCCATCCTCATACACATACTCAATCGTCATAAGTCCCGCATAGATTAATGCTCTGGGATTTCTAAAATAACAAAATCTGCCCCTCCCATCAAAAATATGGCAAAAATAAAAACTATGTGCTTTCTATTACCACTGTTAGCTAGTTTATATCTAATTAGCAAATATGAAGACCAACCATACTTAGGATACCACTACCCTAGACAGCAGACGAGTACCTTTGGATTCCCACTCTCTATTAAAGTTAATACCCAACAGCCTTGCTGTATAAAATCTAAGACCATCTATCACCACTGAATCAAAATAAATCAAAACCATCCCAAATCCAAGCAAACCCAGAAACTATTACATAAACTTTTAAGACTTTTAGAATATTTTAGTAAAAATATCACCAATGATGGAGATATCCACCCTAATCCTGGCCCGACATCAATAAACAACCCAGGCTGCCCTGCATTTTCCCCAATGTCATCCCATTCTCTACAAATTTACCACCTAAATATCAGAAGTATTAACAAGAAGGTACATAATTTGCACGCTTTCCTAGATACTCAACTACCAGATATAATATGTTGCACTGAAACCTGGCTAAAACCAGAGATCAAAGATAATAAGCTCATCCCACCTGGGTACAATATACATAGGATTGACAGAAACAAAAAAAAGGGTGGTGGCGTTGCTGCACTCTATAAAAGTAACCTTAAAATTACTATCAACTCTACCCAACCACCCCAAATCTCTAATGCTGAAATACTTGCCTTGAAATTTTAACTGAATAAAGAAAAAAAGCATAAATTTAATTGTTATGTATATCCCTCCTGGGAATAATACTAATACTTTGGAGAACATACTAAGCTGGCTATCTAATAACTACCCACAAGAAACTATAATAATGAGTGATGTTAACATTGACTGGAACCTATGTTCTTCAGAAAAGAACCCCATACACATTAACCTTTATGGATTCTCACAGATTATAACCACCTCCACTAGAATAGGAAACTCCAACCAAAAAGAAAGTATTCTCGATTGGATCCTTATAAACAGTCACCCCCACATGTACAAGTCCGGGACCCTATCAAATGACATTAGTGATCACCTTATAACATATATAACTAAAAATAAATCAGGTTACTCCACAGTCCCAATGTATAGGTCAGTTAGAAACAAAAAAAAGTTTGACCTCACAAAATTTAAGAATGAACTGAAATCCTGTAGTTGGGCAACACTCAAGTATCTCCCCCTAGAAGAGGCAGTAGATTACTTTAACACCACTTTCCTAACCATACTAGATACTCACGCTCCAAAAAGACTCATCAAAACTAAAACTAAGATTGCACCATGGCTCACAAAAGACTCTAAACTTAAAATCAAACTCAGAAATAAGGCCTGGGAAACCTGGCATTCAACCAAATCTACCTAAGACCGCACTAAATTCCAACAGCTAAGAAATGTAACTAAAAAAGCCATATTATCTGACAAAAAAAACTATTACTGCCAACTACAGAATAAACACCAAAATAACCCTCAAAAATTTTGGGCAGGCTTAAATAACCTTCTCCACCCAGGCAAGTCGTCCACTCCGACCCCAGAAGTAGTGATGGATAAAGACCCTGAAGAAATAGCCAATACCTTCAACACTTTCTTTACGAATATTATCCAAACATTAGCTAACCAACTATCCACCAACAACTTATCGGTAATTGAGAATATCCCAGAACCTATAAATACCTTCAACCTAAAACCCGTCCCCACATCCTTAATAAGATCCCTACTACAAAAACTTAAACCAACTACCCTCTCAGCAGACCTCCTACCAGCAGAATACCTACAAAAAGCTGCAGATGTCATAGCCTACCCTGTTTCTATCCTTATCAATCGGACCTTTACCGAGTCTATAATCCCGTCTATATGGAAAATATCCCACGTTATTCCACTTCATAAAGGGGGGTCCTCCACAGAACTATCTAACTACAGGCCCATAGCTATAATGTCCCCTTTAGCCAAAGTTATGGAAAAATGTATGCATAAACAACTCCTTCAATATCTTATCCAAAACAAACTACTAACTAGTTCTCAGCACGGCTTTAGACCAAACCACAGCACAACAACGGCCCTCCTCTCCTTTACAGACACAATAAATCATAACCATAATGACAAAAAAGTGTCATCAGCCCTCTTTCTGGATCTATCAAAGGCATTTGATATGGTCAACCACCAACTACTTCTGGACACCTTAAAAAATCTTTACCTGGATAACTTAACTCTAGACTGGTTCAATGCCTACCTCTCTGGCAGGAAACAAGCAGTACTCTGGCAGAATAAACTCTCCAATTTGCTACCTAACACCATTGGGGTTCCTCAAGGGTCCATATTAGGTCCACTTCTCTTCTCAGTCTTCATTAATGATCTCCACAAAGCCATTCCTGAGGCCACCTGTATTCAATATGCGGACATTTGACACTAGTATGCTCTGACATATCTCCTGACAGACTACTAACCAAAACTCAAAGCTGCTTTACCAAAGTGGAAAACTGGCTATCTGGTCGTCAGTTAATCCTAAATCCAAAAAAAACTAAATTATTGCTCTTTCAGCCAACCCACAAACTTCACCTTATAGACTTTTCTATAACATCAAATAATGGGACGATTATCTCCCCAGACCCTCACATGAAACTACTAGGAGTTACTATTGATAATAAACTCAGATTTGACACACATATTAATTTAGCCATTAAAACTATGAACAAAAAACTAGGATCTGTATATAGAATCAAAAATTTTCTAACCCCAACGGCAAAAGTGACCATTGCCCGGACACATTTGCTCTCCACCCTTCTTTATGCATCCACAATTTTCACCAATCTAAACAAAATCAACTTAAATAAACTCTCCTGCTCTTACAATCATATTGCAAGATTTGCAACAGGAACTCCATATAGAACTCATCATTGTATCAACCTAAAAAACCTAGGGTGGATAGAACTCCCAAACCTTGTAAAACAGACCCAACTTACTGAGGCATTTAAAATACTCAAACACCCTGACAAATGTCCTTCACTTGAGAACTTATTCTTACCATATACCAACCTAAACAGTCTACGCTCTTCTAACAGGCCACTCTTGAAAATGGTTAAATCTTTCAACTCAGGAGGTGATGCACTATTTACAAACGTCGTTGGAAAAGTTTGGAACTCTAATCTATGTAAGAGATGTAATGTAGAAATTAATGCTGACTGGGCTCATATGTTTTATGACTGTATAAAATTGAAAGAATACTGGAAGTCAATTAATGAATTTTTGCAGGCTCTTTTTACAGATAATTTCATTATTTCTAAATCTCTTATATTATTCAACACACCTGTACCTCAAAGTGTTAAAAAGGTTAAGCTTCCCTTGTTATGGTCTATTCTAGCAGTGGCTTGGAAAATAATAACTAGAAATTGGATTTCAGATACACCTCCTTCATTCAATGAATTTAAAAATGTTATGAATATAGTGTGCCATATGGAAATAAACACAATTAGGACTAGAACAAATAGAAAAACATCTTATTTTATTGTATGGGATAATTTACAAAATTTGTTAAAAAAATTTTAATTTCAATAGCATGGTATTTTAGTTTAATTAATTGATCTGATTGTAGTGGATGTCTTTGTAAATACTTTAGTTGTTTTGTTGAATATTATAATTATACCTATTTTTAATTACTTGTATAAAATTGTTATGATATTTCTCTTATATGTTAAAACAATAAACCTGTTTTGAAAAAGGAAAAGTTTGGAACTCACTTCCTCTTAGTATTCTCACAATTACTTGTCTACCCCAATTCAAAAAACAACTTTTCCACCACTTCCAGTCGCACTGGCTATGCCAAAGCTCATTTCCTGATTAACCCTACCTAGGATCCTAAATGTCTTCAATTTCTTGCTCAAACCTTAATCCTCTTTTATTCTTCCTGTAACAAAACTCAAATAATAGACCACTATCCGGTGTCTACTAGTTTCTCACAGGAATAGTCGTCTCCTTACCTACATCTTATGATTGCTTTTTTTTTCAGTAAATGTATTAAAAGAATTTTACCTATAGAACTTATATTAGTATAATTACTACATTGTTTATTTGTTTTTATAACATAATGACATGTATTCGTGTAATCATCCTCAATATCTAATATGTATTTTACTTAAATCATAATTGCTGTTTTTGTCTGATTTTGGAGCTTTTCTCCCCGGGCCTCCGCTGAAAATGGACATGTATCCAGTCGGATTTCTCCCGGTAAACAAATGTAAAATAAATAAAAATAAAATAAATAAACTTCTTCCTTTCTTTCTTTTTTTGTTTCCTTCTAAACAAACTGGATCCTCAGATTGCTGAATACTTGCATCCAGAATTCCATTGTTCTCATGGACATCATCTTGTTTCATAGGGGCATGTAGTACTAATGTCACATAGTAGGTTAATGTCCTTACAGTGAGTCATCCATCTACTATGCTTCCTACAGATAGGCAGCATATGCACTCCAGCAGGGCCACACATTACCAGATATGCAAGGCACAGATCACCTCTGAGTAGTCTATATGCCACAGGTGGCAATGACACTCAGTGCAGGTGATCAGCAGTGAGCACATACTGAAGATTTGAAGTGACCTTGTGAAGGACCATACTGTTGTATGCAAGTACCAGTACAGCTTGGAAAGGTACATTAACAAATGGCCATTGCACTCAGATATTGGCATACTGAGGGATGAATATGTGGAGGTTATGAGTATGTCACCTACTGGAGACTCTGGCCTCAGCTATGCCATATGATTCCTGCCATACCACTGCAGGGACATGGTGATTTGAGGCACATTAGGTATTAACCTGTGTGGCCCAGTCTGTGTGCCCACTTTTCACCACTGAGTACATACATCACATGTTGGGACTGATGTGCTACTAACCAGGGACAATATTGTAGTGTTCACACACCACACACACTTGAGCCATTACACATTAAGGTATGGACACACAGTACTGTACCCTTTGATGGTCACTGTTCGTTAGGATGTAGGGATGCATTGACTGTTATACCACCTATACCGACAGCTTTTGGGTGTAAATTTCAGACTGTCACTGCAACACTGAATGTGGCAGCCAGCACACCTATCATTGTGTGCAATGGCACCCTTGCCATGTCACCACACAGGCATATGGTACAACTGTAGCAGCCACTCGAGTGCCATTGTACACCAATACATGGTGTATATAACATGCCCAATGGAGTCTATGTCATGACCATACAAATGTAGTCCATCTCCTGAATGCTTTGAAGGGAATGTGTATGACCCCATATGGGGGTCTACTTTATGTGCTTGAAACATGAAAAACCCGAATCCAAATAGCGCGACACATAAAGAGCGAACTGCGAATACATCAAACGTACTAAAGTGTGAAATTTAAAACTTTGAACCATCATAGTCGGCCAACCCACCACCCACAACACACTACCTACCCAAACACAATCAAAAAAACACATAATACACTAACCAAAACCTTACTTCTAACCCTAAATTAAAGCACCCAAACCCTACTGCTAACCCTACACTAAACCCCACATACACAACTATCTATGCACTATCCTTAACCCCTCCCTAACCCTAAGGTCCATAACTACCACACACTTCCCCTACAGAGCTATACCTAAGCAAACTAACGATTCCACAGACATATACTTAACAAAACCCTACACTAAACCTTACATACATTACCTACACAAAACCTTACAGAAACTACCTACCTATGCACTTACCTTAACCCCCCCTAACCCTAAGGTCCGTAACTATCGCACACTTACCTTACAGAGCTATATCACAGATGGGCCAACCATGCAAATTCGATATTTTGACTTTTGCGGTTTCGTTCGACGTATTCGCAGTTCGCTCTTTATATGTCGCATTATTTGGATTCAGGTTTTTCAGCTTTCGAGCATGTAAAGTAGACCCCCCCCATACAGGGAGGTGTCTGATACCACTGTGTACCTCCCCCATTGCCATGACAGGAGTAACACATATATCATGTGTTCCATACATCTACAACATTAAAGTGGTATACATAGTACATACTGGGGAGGCTATTATGTAACACAGACAGTGCATCCTACATGAAACAGGCCCTCTCATGCATGTAAAGCATACATCTGCTATGACACACAGCATCTGCATGTTACACAGTGGGATGCAGAACACAACAAATATATGTGATGTCGGCCAACTGTCTGAATCAGATACAGGATATTTGTAGGTGGGTCAACTTCATCACCACAGCTTGCAGATGTATAAGTTCTGAAAACCCAGGTGACACATATCAAGGGTAGTAGACCTTATCACAAATTTTGAATGCACGGGTATGCTGTCTGCTGCCATTGTCCTTGTCAGACTATTATATACACATGAACCTATGGAACCATGCATGTATACTGCTGTACCTTGCTAAAGTCATATTTCTGCTGTGCTGCCATGCCATGCTGTGCCGCTTCACTGTCACAATATGTCAATAGGTTATCCCCTCAGACTCCTGGAACAGAAACATACACAGGTCCAGGACACACCTGTCACTATATAACAATACCGCCAGTACAACATCATACAACATCAGGTACACAAAAGTATGCTGTGCACTCATGACGCATGCCAGCATACAGTATCTGTTAGTGACCACTGCAAGTGGCATGGCAAAACAATACTGCATTATACAAGTACATGTCAAGTAATATAGTCACCCTTTTCATCAGACACCTAGCGTCATTTCCCTGCATCGATGGGAAGGATGACAGGAATGTGGCACAGGTATCATCACTTGCACAGGGTGTTGTTGGGGGGTGCTAGAGGCCTAGGCTGGCCAAAACAGTTGACAGCATGTGTGTGAGTCAGGATGGGAAGCAGGATAGATGGACCATGGAGAGGTGCCGTGTGTGTCTATAGGTGACCTGCATGTGACAGTGGTGTGTGAGTGTGTGCATGTACACATTCAAGCTCACTTCTAGCCTTGCATGTGTGTATGTTGAACAGCTGTGGACCGTGCATGGTAGAGTTGAGAGTTCACCGTCTCTAGCCCTGAACACGAGACCTGGCTCTGCCAATAGTTGCACTGGCCCTACCATGTCCAAGGTCAGATGTGGTGCTAGTACCTGATGATGAATGCTGTCTGCTGGGATCATGTCCCCCATGGGACCATCCAGGACCATGAGCCCAATGTTTCCATCCCCTGACTGTCCAATATCTGTGGCCTAGAGGGACTGGGTATGTGTGGTTATATTGACTATGTGCAATGACAATGGGGGCAGAAAAGGGATGTCAACCTCTGGGACATATTCAGCCTCTGACAACCCCGCCTGTGCCTCACTGTAGCCACCATCATAATCATCAGAGTTTGAAGAGACACTGACATCAGGTTGTGTGGGGGAGAGACTCCAACCCCCCCTGTCACCTGTGAAAACCAAAACAAAAGCAGTAGATTACTACCTGCACTATTATGTATGGAAAATCCACAAAGAGTTATAATAATAAGGATTTACAACTGGATTACCAGTCTTGCATCTTCTCACCTCCTCTTTCATGAACAACAGATCTCCTCACAACAAAATGCACATTCAACTCATGGCCTGTATAACAAGCACATCAGGTAAATCAAGTGAAACTTGGCCAGTACAATTTACCTTTTAGTTATTCAACACTTGTTAAACCAACACATAAAACATAGTACATCTATCTTAACAAATATATACAAATACAGGTTTCGATGCCTAAAGTATGTACAATCAGCCTTTCGGTTTTTAAAAGGCATGTTGGATTAATTGCCTCACGTAAATCAGCAGGCTTATTCACCCTTAACTATAACTGCAAAAGTGTTTCTGCCCATTCAACTAAATGCCTGTGATTACCCACTCTAAGAATCTTAGGTAAATGTTCCAGAAAAGAACATACAAACATTCTATTCTGGTTACACTCAAACTTAAGTGTACATAGGGCAGCATAACAAGGTAATATGTGCATATATCTCACTTGTACAGTAACTACTGTGTTACTTGCTGTATTGGTGATATTGTGTGTATGAGTATAAAACTGAGCTTAATCCCCCCACCAAAGCAGACAGACCTGACACCCAAGTAAACATTTGTACAGACTGACACAATGACTGCAACAGTATTACAATGGTGATCACAGTAAGCATACTTGCATGCTCTTCTGATGTGGACACTGTGGCACCCACCACCATGTTGTAAGGTGTGATGGATGCCTGGGAGCTGTTTTGTGTTCCTAGGTTCACCATGAATTCCTCAGTGGCTGAGAGTGGTTGCTCCTCTGCAGGCGCTATAGCAGTGATGGCATGATCCCTGGCTACATTAGCTGCCCTTTGTCATGCAACATTCACTAGGTCTGTTGCGTGCTGTTGAACCTGCTCATATGTCATGTTCTGGTGGCCACTGGCATTCACATCCTGGACAAGGTCTTTCCACAGTGCAGCCTGCTGTTCTCTGTTATGCCTCCCTCCTGGATAGCAGGATGCGATGATGCTGCCTTAGTCCTTCAAGTATTATTTCGTTCTCTGCATCTGAGAAGGGGGCATGGCTTCTATGGTGCATAAGTCCTGAAAGACAACACAAGAGGAACACATTTCAGGATCAGATATGAAGGCATCCACTATGTACAGATACAGCAAGGACAAAATAGCTGGCACTGTCTACTGCTTGCTCACACATGTCATACCCACAGTGTGACAGCATATTACATGTGTGGATGCAACCAAGATAGTATCAACACTGAGGTATTTCCCTGTGTGCCATGAGAGATTCTGTTGTATGATCATACACCCAACACTCCAGTCCACTATGGTTTGTCCCCTAAGGCCAACCACTCAATAATATGTCATAAGACCAGTGCCAGACAAATAGCAGTATGCTATTACAACCACTGTAAAGAAACAGTCTAACAACACCAGTGTGCCACAATGACAAAGACAATGCAACCTTGAAGTATTGTACATCCCCTGTAGGTGTAAGACAGCAGGATATCAATGACATGTCATTTCCACAGGTCTAAGACAGGTTTACTTCTGTAATCCTTATTCCTCATACCTCTATCCTCCCATATGCACCCTGTTATACACAAAAAACAGTTACATATCTGGTGGAATCCAGTACTACCCTGTTGAAATGTGCTACTAGAAATATTTCGCAAAGGCATGCTTTGTGTGAGGAAAGTTTCAGACAGAATGTTTCCCCATAGCCAGCTGCTTGCATTTTTAACATGCTTCTCATTAGCAGGTAATTGCCTCTAAACCAATATCTGGCTCTGATATGCTAATTGTAACCAAAACATCTGAATTGCATAATCATTAGCCAATGACAAGCAACCACTGTGGAATATATATATATAAGGCCTTTATGTTTACCAGGGCCCCTTTCTTAGCTGTTGAGATGGATGTTACTGGGGTGAGCAGACTACATCATCACAGAGGGTAGCTCTGTAGCAGAAACCTTTACATAGAGCTGTGTGTACCACAGGCTGCAGCTGCTGCTGCAGGTAATAGACATAGGCAGAGAGTGTGAACACTTAGAAGGACAAAAACCTGTAGGTGTATCTGTCTCAGCTGTGTCAACCTTGTTGTAGAAGCAGAACCAAGGTGAGGGTACCCTTTAAACTCCAATTAAGGCATGTGTTTAAAGTACATATGACAAGCAACTGTGTCAATAAGAGAGTACTAGGTGACATATAGTAATGCTATATGGATATGTGAAATGTGTCCCTACTTGCAGGCCTGTGACTTCCAACACTGAAAATCAGTTATTTCATTTGTAATGCTTTGTGTGGATAAAGAGTGCATGAGTCATTCATTAATTGCTGTCTTCACTGTAATGTAAATGAAATGCAACACAACACTACATTTGAACCCAGGAATGCGTGTGGCAAAATGTACTATATGCAAGGTATCTAACAGACTGAGCTACTGAATCACTGCTGCAGCAGGTGTATTTGCAAGATGTGTGCACACATATAGGCAGTGGCAAACATTGTCTACATCCATCAGTATGTACATGGCTTTCTATGGATGTATTTCTGCAGCAGAGTCCCTGCTGAACATGTATTTTACCACTAATGCCTTAGCAGGTGACTTTCTACATGCTGCTGGTAAAGGACACATTTACCTGCTATCACAGGCCTCAGTTACATCCATTATCATGTGTTTGGCTGTCTAGTGGTGTAGTATTGCACCAGTGTCCAAGGTACACTCCCATTTATTCCATTACTTTTATTACAGTTTGCACGGTGCAGTGCAGTGAGCAACTCCGCTGAAACATGCCTAATAACTGTAATTGGTAATTACAATGTTTTGTTTAAACCACCTCTTTTAAGTAAGAGCTGTGTGGCATGGCAGATTAATGCAGTGTGCTGCAGGTGTGCTGGACTTGGGTTTGAAACATGGCAGAGGTGTTTAGTTTGTACATGTGTCTTACAATGTTATAAATACGTATCGTCATTATAGCTCTATTTAGCACAGCTTAGTGAAGCTGCGCGATGTGGCTCATCGTGCAGCACCACACTAAAAAAATATAAAGAAAAGAAAAAAGAGGAGATAGGAAAGTGGTGAAATGGGTAAAGCAGGAGAAAAAACATAGTGAAAGGCAGGGAAAGATTTGCAAAAGGGTGTAGGAAAGAACCATAGCTCTCCATTTCTTGTACAGCAACAACTGTGCAGTTTGACAGTATTTGTAGATGAGTTTGGGATCTCAAACCCCAGAAAGAGGGGTGAGGACAACATAATTGCATTGTCAACCCAACTGGACCAAATTACATGTATCCAGTGGACACGTGTTTGAAATGGAGAGCTATGCATGGATGAATTTTTTTTTTTTTTTAGGGATAGGTGCCCATTTTTTTTTAAGGTGAGAGTGGAATGTTGGGAAGGGACATAGGCACATGTGGGGGAGGTAAGTTGGGTATGTTACAATGCATTTGCAAACAGACAAGACAGACAAGACAGCAGATGGTGTAGTGTTTGACACATGAGGAGGGTGAACACCTTGGATATGGACTGTGTTGTGGAATTCAAATTGTATGTGCCTCCAGATGGCAGCAGCATGACTCACATCCCAATCCATGGGACTATCAACTCTGCTCCTTCACTGCTCTGGGGGTGGCAGTGCTGGAGGCTGAGGCAGCCCCACCAGGTTGGCCAGCATGTCCGCAATCTGGAACAGGTGACAGTCATAGCCACGGTGGACTATCCTGTGCACCAAGAACAGCAGCTCAGCCTGGATGACAACTCCTCCCGCACCACTGCTCACAGAGGTGAGCCAGCCCCCTCCCATGGGGCAGCACTACCGGACACTATAGATATTGCAGGGGCAGCAGAGGGGGCACCACTGGTCTGTTGCGCAGATGTACTGGGACCCAGTGCCATGGCTGGTTGAGGCAAGGTAGGGGTATCCCACACAATTTGGCTTTATCAAAGGGAGGTCATGTCTGTTAAATTTGGTTGACTTCTTTGAGACAGTCACAAAAGCCATGGATGAGGGGAAAATGGTGCACACTGCCTATCTTGACCTGGACAAAGCCTTCAACACTATTCCTCACTCGGGTATAATAGATAAACTCTCTCAATTAAGCATCAATCTGTGTGTTACCACATGGATAACTGACTGGCTCACTGATAGAACCCACCTACCCAAAATAGGGGAAGCCACCTCAAGCAGTAGACCCATAATGAGTGGCGTACCCCAGAGTTCGGTCTTGGGGCCTCTGTTATTTGGGATATACTTTTCTGAGGTGCAGGCCAAAACCACTGGACTATGACTGACCAAGTTTGCAGATGGCTGCAAGCTGGGTGCTGTCATCAGTTTCCCTAGTGATGTGGACATCTATCATATTAATAACATAGTCCTAAGTACGCAATCAGTCGTAAGGGATTTGGGCACCCAGGTTGATAGCAACCAGACTTTTGACCATCATGTTGCTTCCATTGTACAGAAAGCTTTCTACATGGCCCACCTTATAAGTATGGGTATCTGATCCAGGGACAAGGATGTCATAAAATCCCTGTTTTCTTCCCTTATAAGGCCCATTATTGAGAACAATGCCCCATTCGGCATGTACCTTGCAAAGCACATGCAGCAGCTGGTGAGACTAAGATGTTCCTCACCAGAAGAATCCAGGGCCTCAAAAATCTACCATACACAGATAGGCTAAAACCCTATTCCTCTACTCAGTTTCATACAGACTCTTCAGAGGTGACCTCTGTCTGGCATGGGTTCACTTCTAAATTTCAAAATCCTAAAATCTTGAGTTTCAGAACACCGAGTTTAGAATCAAGAGATCTTGGAATCTCAAAATTGTGAACCCTCCTCCGAAACACCACTAAATACATAAACAACAAGTGTATGCAAGCCTCCCTGCTCACCCCACACCCCACGCAACTTAAATATACCGACTCTGAGATTGTATTACAGTGAGGACAAGGGAAATCTCCCGGTCTGCACTGTATGCAGATCTCCGTTCAGGATTTCGAAGTTTTAAAACTTCGAACATATGATCTTTGATCATATGAGATTCAAAGTTTTGGACTTCGAAATTCTGAATGTATCCCATCTGGCATACAAGACGATCTCGGACCCTGCCTTGATGGGACTGCTGCATATCGGCAAGTCAAACTCCACTCAAGTAACCTGCACACGAGGCCTCAACCTGGTCTGTGACATCAATAGGACTTGTTGTTGGGAAGCATTTGTGTCCCAGAGACTCCCACATCTGTGGAATAGACTCCCTCTTCACATCAAGCAGAGTACCTATTTACTCCTTTTTAAGGGCAACCTGGATAATTGGATGGGAAAAAGGAAAATACATCCTTGGGATTCCACCTGTGTCCCTGCTGGACAGGGCCATCGGGTGCTGACTTGTCTAAACATAGGCTAAACTCTTGGCTAGGCTTATAAGGGTCTCAGGGCCAATAGCCTAGTAACTTCCTATGATCCTATGATCAGCTGGAACTGGCCTACCTTGACGTGCTGTGGTAATTGAGGCATGTCAATAAGTTGAGGCTAGTCATGAACAAGTCATTGTTAGTATTAACAGCATGGAACATCATATTAATTAACCCAAATACATAGCAATGTATATTATGTATGACACAACATGAAATAACAGAACAGTCAGTATGTTAACAGCATGCCAGTAACAGTGAGAGTATAAGGGCCTCCACATGGTTAATTTAACAAGATATGTTAATAGGAATGCATAATAACACATAACAATAATAAAGCATATTTACCAAAATATAGTTATTTTAACATTTGTTAATAGTGCACCCTAATAATACATAACAATATTAAATACATGCAGATAAGGGGTGGGTAGAGAGAGGAAAACAGTCCATTAGTGGCATTGCAGATTATATCCCTGAAAACAGTGGTAATGTTAACTCTGCAGGTGTGTATTGTCAGTTTTGTGTACAGTGACTACAAGTCTTCTATAGGTGATGTAGCATGTACATATCTCTCAAGCTGTTTTATAGGACAATATGAGTCAAGTAATAACAAATGCAGGTACACAACTAGACAGAACACTTGCACATCATGTGGACTTACATAACTACCAAGGAGTTCTGTAAGCAGATTTTGTAATGCTTTGCATTCCAGGTATTAAGTTCTGTGGTAATCCTGTGACAGACAGATTACACAACATTAATTGCAGTACGAGAAATCATGACACTTGAGAGTCATGTTTGTGTACTGTTCATAAACTAGACAGCCATCATGCCTCATTTGCCAGGCAAGGGAATAGAACCCAATAGTTGTGACTGCAGGGGACATCTGCAAATAAAGTAACAACTGACTGCAGCAACTTAGTATAGACATGTAAGGAATGCAGCCATACTGGAAGTAGGCAGATTTATTTATGAATCAACAATGCTGGTGAATACATTATTCTTACTGATTTTAAAACTCTGTGAATTATAAACTTAATATCTCCTCATAACATGGGCTACCTCTCTGATATACCTTTTGTTTTTGGGGATTGAGAAAATGTGAGCATTACGTGGCTGATTGTGTACTGGAAATAACCTTGAACCATACTATGAGTTGAGCAATACAAATTACAGGACATTCTTTTTGCATTCTAGAACTATTACAGTGTTGTAATTGACTGCTGTGACAGAAGAACCCACATGAATGGAATACAACCTTATTGCATATAATAAAACAGCTTTTTTTAGCATCAATAATGCTGGTGAACATTTTGTATTGTTATTGCTTTGAAAATCTGTGAAGTACACACACAATATAGCAAAATGGAGTGGGCAGCCTCATCCATATACCTTTATTACCTGAAGTAGGAGGGACAGATAGCATTATGTGACTGATGTTGGCCTAGAGGCAGCCTTGGACAGTACTATGAGTTAAGCAATACAGTTTGCAGGCTATTACTTTTGTATTTTACACTTAACAGTGTTACACTTGACTGCAGCAACCTTACCATAGATAAGCAATGCATACAGCTGTACAGCCATGGTTATGCCAACACAATCCTGCTGAGCACCATTTTTCTTACTGTTATTGGTAATGTTTATTGTTTATTGGACTTCAGTTGTTATTGTTCATGTATTGGACTACAGGTCTAACTGCCCATTTATTTCACCACAGTTCTACTTGCCCATTTATTGCACTACAATTTTTTGTGTGTATACTTTATTGTAGTAAATGCTTTAGTCTTTCTTGCTTATCGCACTACAGTTAGCATACTAAAGCCGTACTTACCACACTCATGGCACAACCTGGCCAGGCACCTGGTATGGGACTCGACATTCGAGCCCTCTCAGCTCTAGCTGTTGAGAGAGAAGCACACCATTATGCATACCAGTTTTGCAGACATTCAGCTTACATATTAGTAAAATAGAGGAAAATTACTTACATATTTGTGGGCCATTCCCTGCTCTAGCCTCTTGGACCCAGGTGTCCAAAGTTCCCCTCTTTCTTCTTTTCAGGTCATCATAATGAGGGCAGCACTGCTTATCTGTGTGGGGGATACCAGTAAGGAGCCCATGACCCTAGACTCCTGAATACCCCACCTCTGCACCCAAAAGTGCACATATTCGCCAACACCACCAGCCATACCAACAGTTGATTGAACTCCAATGAATGATGCAGTTTCCCACCTATTAGCTTAATATAGGCTGTTTTCCTGCCCTTACACATCATTGAGCAACATTCAATAAAGCGCTGTGTCACTTAGCAATGCTCACACCAGCTAAGAGATGCCAAACAGGAAGAAAACTTGCAGAACCTTGGTTTTAGTGAGGCTTAGCACCACACAAACATTGGTAGCCATTAGTATGTTTATGCACTGCTTAGCATGAATAAGCAGTGCTTAGTAAAGAGCAATAGTGCCAAAATTCACAATAGTTTAATGAAATTAAAGAAAAATATTACATTCATCACAGACAAATTCTGCCTGTTATGGACTGAACCCAGGACCTACTACACATAAGACTGTAAATCTACCCATCTAGTTAGTTGGATGTTAAAAAAAATAGTATATCTTCACATATACTACTAGGCTACTTGTTAGCATTGCTGAGAACCATGCCATGCTGCACAAACATGCTGAAACACACCTATACATAAATAATTAATTATGTCAGGTTTCTATTTTTAGATGTCTGGCAGGTGTTGGCTATGAATCTATAAGCTCCACTTAGCTCTGTTGTGCTCCATGCCGCAAATGGCAATTGAAAAAAAAAAGAAAAAAGAAAAAATTGAATTATGATAACTACATCCGGTTTCTATTTTATACAACGTGGCACTGCTGCACTCTGCACCACACCACACAAACATGCAGTTAAAGAAAAACATAAAACATCACAAAATTACATGTTATACATTTGACACACTTCACAACATTAGAACAGTGGAAGGGTGCATTAGAGGGAGACTCACACTCATCTGCAGCCACAGGTAGTCACTACACCTCTCCCTACATTGATTCAATATCCATGTTGCTTGACTTTCCCTTGGCAGCGTGCCATCATTAGTATGCATGGCAAGCTGCCAAGGGGGAACCATGGCAATGTACACAGATACATTCCATGTGGGTTCTACACTGTGCCTACACAGATTTTATTAAATCCTGGGGAGTGTTTTTAAATGCCCCTGATCCCTTACAGGAGGCTGGTAAGATTTATTTTCAAAGTAGAACAATAATTCTTATTATCACTGAAAAAAGTTGTAATTATTGTTGATAGTATACAGACACCATCCTGTACCTGCTCTCCTGTTTGGATCCCTTCACAGAAAGCCATCCAAGAATAATCAGGACAGTCCATAGCAATTCTTGCTTACTTCAGCATAACACTCCAAAATTATGCTTCCTGCAATCATTCCCCATCTATGAAAATAGAATCCAACATCTCTAATTTGGAGGGGCTACAGCAAGCATCCTCATCTGTACACCATTTAATTACATAACCTGTTCTTTTAACTGAATCACGTAAGAAACCTCTCTGCTTAATACAAAAAGATGCCTTCATTCTTAAGGCTACAGTTCTATTTATATATTCTATATGCATCATTCTGGCAAGAACTGATACACTATGTTGTGTTATATTGTAGCTCAGAGTGGTGGATGTCTCCAAATGGTGAATTACAAGTGAACCAAATGTTTTTAAATTTGTATGCCAATAGTGCATGTAAAACTGTTATAGTGAATTTCTTGTAAATAAAACACTGCTACTTTATGTAGGAATGTTTCTTTACCATAAAAATGTTTCTTTAAGAGCAGAGAGAGAGAAAGAAAACTTTGTTATATTAACCAAAGTAGGTTTATTTAATGAAGCAATTAAAAGCAATTAAAGCAATAAAAGGAGAACAGATGAAAGTCCATGTGTTGTTTGCCATTTTTGGAGGGTGATTTGATGAACAGAACAGCGGTTCTGGAACAGAGAAAGCAGAGTGAAGAAAAACCTGGAAAAAGACACTAGGACGAATCTGAAGATGATTTGTTTTATAAGAGCCCAGAACAGAGAAATGCTGAAAGGTTCAGAGAGAGAGAGAGAGAGACAGATAAAGAGAAAGAGAGACACATGCTCTGAAGCAGATTATGCTGAAGGCAGTTGCTTTAAACTTTTGTTAAGCCATAAGACTTTTTATGTCTTTGCATTCTAAGACTAGTGTCTAGGCTGCCTTTACTGTTCCACACACACACACACACATATATATATATATATATATATATATATATATATATATGTGTGTGTGTGTGTGTGTGTGCGTTTGTGTTTGTGTGTGTGTGTGTGTGTGTGTATGGCTTAAAAGGTGAATCTGAAAACTCATATTGACAAAACATAAATAGTTGGTTATGATCAGAGACACTGTCACAATGTGTTGAAGGACATGGTGCTTTAGCTGACCCAGTGTATTACTAGTTGGAGAATAAAATGTATAGGGACATGAAGTGCTTTATATCCTTGAATACTGTACCACACTTACTGCTGCCACACAGACAATTATACAATCAATTAGACTCTTCACCCTGCTACACTTTTGTTATTTGGATTGTTTGTGTAGAAATGCAACAGTTAAGTACAACTTTAAAAGCTGTAACATTGCTGCCAAAATTATTATGTAATTGCTGCTAATTGCTGCTGTGTCTGCTTCATTTTTTAAAGCTGTCCTAATGGTCCTATCTTTATATCTCTTAGAGGCTGAGTACTTAGTATATTCCATGTACTACCATCACCTCTGCTTAAGACATTAAGCAAACACTGACTAGTGGTCACCATGTTTTCCAAAAAAGGCAGTCCTTTTAAGTTTTCAACTCTCATGCACAGACTGTTGGCAATGAAAAGAGGCATTAGAGACTGGACATGACATTATATTGAAATAATCCCTGTATGTTAACTACAAAAATGAAACAGGCCCTGAGAGAATTACAGACCAAACCCTCAGGATACACTTAGATTCTGTTATTATTTAAACTTGAATATACTGCCCTGAGTGTCAACAAATAGTGCCAAATAAATTCATCATTTCATAGATAAGATAGGCATTTATGGAAGTGTGCTGTGTACACAGTACTTTGTACATGGTCCAGATATGAGCAAGATTCAAGTATTGTTTTGTTTGTTCCAGGGGTCCAGGTGGCTGTGTGACTACCCTGCCCTCATGGTTGGCTTTCTGTTTGTTTTAAATCAAAGAAATCAACTTAGGAGGGCAAGAGATTCCCCTATGACAAAAAGAATCGGGTAGGGTCCAGGTCTGGAGGCTCCCAATGTCTTTTGTTTATGAGTTCCATGATAATACACACCTTTGTGGGCTAGAACAGACTACAGGCTGTAATTATGGGGCGTGGGTGGGGGTATCCTTGGCAAAGTGCACGCTCTGGGTGTTGGACCACTGTAGCTTTGGGTACATCTCATGTACATATCCTGTAGTAAGGCAGTAACCATGACTTGTGACTTAACTGTGATTCTTAATTCTTCTTTTTTGGGGAAGAGCACACAGTCCTGTCCCATCATCCAACCCATAGATGCTGTGTTTGGTTTGAGGGCGTCTGGGGGGTGTGTGGGGGAGAAGTTTGTGCTGATACTGTCAGCTTGTTTTTTTATTTGGGGGGGTGGTGGGGAAGTTTGAATGAATCTGTCTGCCAGTTGTGCATCTGTGTGTTTCCGCCATGTTGTTTAGTATTTAACTTTTCGTGCATTTATGATTTCATTTCTTTTAGTTGAGTTTCCGCCCTTTCTTTAACTAAAAGGCCTTTTTGATATCTTTTAGTGTCTAGGCATTTTTCTTTTTGCTGGCCTTTTTGATTTTAGAGAGGGATTCCCTTTTAATACTTACTGATCAGAGATGCCTTTTTTTTTTTTTTTTTCTTGTCAATGAGTAGTATTTTCCCCCTCTGTTGTATCCTACTTTTATATAGGGGTCCACACCACCATGGTCTCCTGTTTTGGAGTGAGAGTCTTAGTTTTATTTGGGATAGCAGATCCATGCATGCATGCAGGTGCTCATAGAATGCAATGCACGGGCTGGATTCTGGCGGATTGGCTGTATTATCCCTCTGCCAGGGGCTTTGAAGGACTCCACCTCCAGTCTTGTGCAAAAAAAGTTTGCTTTTGAGAAAATGGTGATTTCCTTCCTTGGCTGGGGGGGGGTCGGGATATGGATGTCAGGGAAAATTTATGGTCTGATCTCTTACAATGAGGAGGATTTACCTGTGTGGGAACATAGAGGTACATAGTTGCCCAAAATTCCTAGATTCACCAGCTGACCGGAGAGTAACCTTGAAACTGACCTCGACATACAGATTAGTATAGAGAAACTTTTTACTGATCAGATTAGGGAAGGGAACTGATTTTTTTTCACTTCTTGATCCTGAAGGAGTGGGGAGCCTAATACTTAAGAGAAAGGTCAAGGAGGGTGGAGGTTTAGTAGTTAGAATTTCCTTATAAGAGCTGAGCAAGTGCAGGGCTTTAGAAAGAGAATAGAGTGATTACTTTGAGAGTTTGAACAGTTCTAAGGGAAAATGTAAAGAGCAGACTAAGAGAATCAGCCTAATGCCCAAATGCACCCATAGCTCCCTTTCTCATGTACTGATTATGCTGGTTATTCACAGAGCTAGTTTGTAAACATCATTAGGAGGATTCCACTTCAGCCTCCCTGAACATGCATGCATAGCAGATGTGGAGATGGGAGTAATGCCTTTGGTGGAAGATGGGTGATGGCATGCTGATGAAGGTGGAGCAAGATGTGGGCATGTTATACTATTGATAACTATGGAATGTTCATGTTCATTACTTTATTCAAAAGATCTTTTTAGTGCAGATTTCTATTTCTTTTGCATATTCTAGCATATGTCATTAAGAAATAAACAAAATATTATTGCTGGTAGCCCCAACCTCATCTGGAGGTTGATAAAGGTATTAACAGGTGACCAGTCGAGCAAAAACCCCAACTGAAGCAAAACAGAGTTTGTATTTGCTAAAAGTATTGAATATTATATAACTGTAAAAGAAGCCCCTTCCTCTAGTGCATAGTAAGAAACAGTTCAATTAACATCCATTTAACAGCATACATCAATGTATATATCCCTTTCGACTTTAAGGCATTTTTCCCAAAACAGATGAGAATTTAAAGAACAACAAGAAAACTTGGTTCAAAACCATTCAGAGCACCCGCTCAATGCATGATTTCAAAATCTACCACATGCTCAGTGCCACTGCACTAGATTATGGCACTAAAGTTGGCACTTGTTCTCTCTCTCTCTCTCTCTCTATATATATATATATATATATATATATATATATATATATATATATATATATATAGATAGATATATATATATATATATATCCATAAAAACAAAACTCACCTCCCAGCTCGTTAGGCAAGATAACGATCTGGAACTCCTCCATTTTCAACTTGTCATTAACAAAACCCCTTACTACATCATAGCTTAGTAATGATCCCCTCTAAGTCCCCCTTGGCCCATATTTGCTACCTGACTAGAATGGAGTCCCCATATATTAGGCCAAATAATTCTCTTGGAGACTTCATCTACCCTTCCATCAACTAGGATACTTATACATCCCAACAGGCATGCTCAGAGATTTCTGGAATTCATAAATGCAACTCTCGGGACAAGGTAATCTGCATCCCAAATATGGATGACAAAATCCTGGACTTGGTCCTTACCAATATAGGATAGCTCTGCTCCCCACCAGTTGTAACTACCTCCCTCATCAGAGCAGACCAAAATGAGTAACATTCACCAAAAGACAGAATTCGGAAACATCATCAAATACCTTGGTATTCAGAGATTATGTGAATGATAATCTATGAAAACTGAGTGGTGTCCTGGCAAATCCATCATCTCCCTCCAACCAAATTCTATGCAAGTATAATTAGTTGGGTAGATGCATCTGCCCCCTCAGAAGCAAATGCAATGCAGATTTTAAAATAATCCTTATGGTAGAACCCAAAATAAACAGGCTGTAAGATAAAAGAAACAAACTCATTGCACACAATAATAAATGCAGCTATCAAGATTACAAAAACACACTTGTTAAACTTACCATGTAAATCAACCAAAGCTACACATCAGGTAAAAATAGCCACCCTGGAAAAAGGCAACTATAAAGTCTTCTTTAACTATGCTAGAGACCTCAGAAACAATGTCCAGTACTTCACTGAGCTAATAGTAAATGATATCATATTCCCAGGCACTGAGGATCCAGTCAGTCTACTATTGGATACATTTATCTCTAACTTCACCATCATCTCTTCCCTTGCATTCACAGATCACATACCCATATCTACACCCTGCTCTAATCTCCAAGAACAAGTCCTTAAAGCACTTTCCAAGGCCAACAACACTGCTTCTTTGGGGTTATATAGCATCCTAGGCTGCCTACTGAACAGGTTAAAACATGACTTGTCAAAAACACTTTTGTGGCTATTGCATATCAGTCTCCAAACAGGCTTAATGCCAGACACATCAAGGGCAACAGTCATCCCCTGCACAAAGATGAGACATAAATGGACCTATGTAATTATAGACCCACATGTCTGACTAGACTTATGTGGAAGGCTATGGAGAGGATCATTATGGAAGTAATAAATAAGGGTAACCTACAAACTCTTTACCCAAGGCAATTTGGTTTTGTCAAAGACAATTCCTGCCTCCCAACCTGGCTGGCTTCTTTATGAAGGTTACTGAAACAATGGATGAGGAGAAAATCAGTACACCACATATCTTGACCTTGCAAAAACCTTCAAAACCATCCCTGATTCAGGAATTGTTGATAAACTCTCCATGCTAAATGTTAATTCCCTACATAACTCATTGGTTAACAAATTGCCTTGCAAATAGAATCCAGTAAAAGACATGTGACAAATGTCCTCCACAGGGTTCAGTCCTTAGGTCACTCATCTTTGTCATTTATTGCTCAGATGCCAAAACTAATGCAAAGGATTTCTGGCTGACCAAGTTTGCTGATGACTGTAAACTTGGTGCCATCATAAAATCCCCAGAGGACACTAAGATCCTTTAAGAGGGCCTTTCCTAATTAGATAGCTGATATCATAACATTGGACTAAAACTTAATGACAAAAATGTATAACAGTCTCCTCTGGCAAGCATGACATCCACTATAACTATCAGAACAACATATTGCTGAAAACTGATTTGATATTTAGGCACCTGGAAACCTGTGTGGACAACAAACTGTACTGCAATCACCATGTATCCACTATTGAAAAAAAGCCATTTTTCATTGCATAGATTTTTAGTAAGGATATGGTACTTAGGTCCAGGGACAAGATCATCTCACTGTATTTGGCACTTTTTGGCCACTCATTGAGTATAATGCCCCTTTTAGTATCTGAAGATAGCTGAACTTGAATGACCACAACATTTTCTCACCTGGAAAATCAAAGGTCTAAATCATAAAAAAAAATTACACAAACCATATCAAAGCCTTGTTCTTTTTCTATGAATTACACAGGATTCTGAGGGACAATCTTGCCTCGCATTCAGAGCCTCACCAGATGGTATCCTCTCTGATCTACTGCACATCCACAAGTCCAATAGTGGGACACGCACTTGCTGAAGACATCTGATCTATTCTGCAGTAAAAATAGAACATGCTGGAGGAATTGATAAGCATCACTGAGAATACTATGTCTTTGGAATCATCTGCATTTCCATATAAATCAAAATACATCCCATACTCTATTCAGATATAATCTGGATGAATGGATGGGAAACTCCAAATTCACCCCATGGTTCAGCACCCTTGTCCCTTATGATTAGGGTGATGTGCAGTGGTGGCTGTTGACTTTATATCAAAGCGGGGCTGCAAGAAACAGTTGAATGGGTGGAGCTAAAGGGGAGGGGTGTGACCAACTAGGAAGGGGCACTCAAAACCACAAAAACTAAGACTTTAATTAAATATGCTGCCCTGGGTACCAAACCATCATTATGAGAGTCCAATCAAGACAAAATGAAGTGTCGAAGAAAAAAAGTATTTTAATGCATTGGCTACATGACAACTTACTTAATATCTAGATGGAAACAAAAAAGGTTGTGAGGCATGAAAATATAAATTACTTTTTAAATACAGTATTAGAATGCCAGTCAAAATCAAGTCTAAAAAACAAGCAGTACTCAACTCAAACCACTTCTCCTTGCACTGCAGTTCTAACTATAATTTATATTCAGCTTTATAAAAGTACTAAGTAACATGCTGAAAGTAGCAATCTCTGTGATACCTCCACTTGCAAAATGTTTCTTATCCAAAAAAGACCTGCTGCCTGACAACAACTATCTACTTCTTTCATGGGAAAAATGATCAAAGTAAAAAATGAACAGCAAACAAGAAACAAGCTTAAGATAAATTGCTTAAAAGATTACTGTACAGTTTATGAACCGCACGTGATAGATTGGCATTCTGTTTAGTTTACTGGTAAAGCCTGTAAAGATGACTGCAAATCTCCATCAAATGTAGTGAGATTCTGAAAATTCTGTAATCCTGTCCTTTATTACAAATACTGTCATATGCATTTCAATAACTATGGCTTATACCTTATCTAGTTATGTAAACATTCTCTGCATGGCAGCAACAAGAAGGCTTTTAATGTTGGTAATTCTTTAACACTATGCTTATTAAAGCTTACTTGCATCTTACAATCTCAGACAAGCTTACCTGATGGTCATTAAAGCATTGATACTTAAACACAGAGCAACAGGCACTGCAACAACATACATTTTCTGAATAATAATAAGCATAAATCAACAGTATATAAATATGACAGAAACCCAGAACATTCTGCAAAATCAAGGACAGATGAAAAGCCATTGTAGTACTTGTTTCTACCTTGGATGGGGGGATACTCTGCACACTTATACTGCATAACTGCTCCTTGCCTTGTTTGGACACATCCAGAGTCACTACATGGGGGAGTGGGGTGCAACAAGTATGTCACAATTTGAAATGTCTCTGGCTGACAGTGATGGCCCTGACACATTTGTCATACCTCTTTACCTCAGAGCAAGAAATCTGGACAAAGCCATAAATAGAAGTGGAACAAAGGCCCAAAAATAAGGAGAATTTTTAAATATTGCTCTTATAAACTTTGAAAGATAATAGAATAGTAGGTCTTCCATTAGTATGAATTTTCTGAAGAGTATGCAATCTGAAACTCAAATGTCTGTCATTATTTTCTAACTTCAGTCATTAATGATATGCCACTAATTTGCCAGAAAAACACAATTTTATGAAAACGGACCAAAAATGTGATGCAAAAATATAAAATAGCCACACAGTACAGCTGGAAACCTGTCAAAGAAGGGACTCTTTTTTTAATATTAGTACTGTTAAGTTGAGCAGCTGACAAAATAAGAGACTCTACATGCATTTCTGAAATAATGGTAATCTAAAACTCTGATCATTATAATTATTTATTCATTGTAAACCCTTCACATTTTCTTCCAAAACTGCGATTTTGTGGAGGGATTATTAGGAGGCGAAAAACATTCTGAGCCAAAGTTGAGAGGTTTGGATATACCTAATTCTATGAAGCGATTTATTTGTGCGTACCTCTCAACCTCTTAAAGCAGAAAATCTGGACAAGGCCATATATATTGGGGTAACATACAGACAGTACTAAAAATTGTTGTTGTATAAACTTAGACAGTTGATAGAATAACAGGTCTTACTTTAGCATGCATTTTTTCAGTCTATATCAGAACATCAAAGTCTTAAAACTTCGAATGTTCTAATATTGAACCATTTTGAGCGAACGCTGAATATAGCGAAGCTGCAGAACATTGAATTCTTTCCTAGGGAAAAAATTTGGTTGGCCAGTTCTGTGGCTTCGCTATTTTTCAGCTCTGTGGTGGAAATTTACGGGTCGGGTTCAGGTAAGTGTGCAATTGTGTGGTTGTTAGGATTAGGGCATGGGTTAGGTGAGTTAGATTTAGGACACAGGTTAGGTGAGTTAGGGTTAGGGCGCGGGTTAGGTGAATTAGGGTTAGGGGCGGGATAAGTGAGTTAGGGTTAGGGTGCGGGTTAGGTGAGTGTGCGATAGTGACGGACCCTAAGGTTAGGGTTTGGGTTAAGGTAAGTGGATAGATAGTAGTGTATGTATAGTTTAGTGTAGGGTTAGTTGTAGGATTATAAATGTATGTGTGTGTATTGATGTTTTTAGGTGTACTTGTGTTGTATGTATGTGTTTTTTTTTCCCAAGGAAAAAATTCGCTGTTCTGAATGTTCAATATTATGTGGTTTAGATATTTTAGGTTCAATGAAATAGCATTCGCTATTTTTATCTTTCGATAACGTGATATAAACGCCATTTTTCTGAAGGGTATGAAGTCTGAAACTCAATGTCTGTCATTATTTAGTGACTTCATTCTTAAATGATTTACCAGAAAAAACACAAATTTTATGAGAAACAAACCAAAAACAAGAAGCACAAATATATTAATTCTATGAACATCTGGACAGTTGATAGGTATAGTTCAGCCGGGGCTGTCTTTGAGTTTGCTGCCCTTCCCCCCTCACAAAATCATGGTCGAATGGGGCCTACCACCTGCAGCCATTCCATTCCAATGTCCTATTACTTGGCTAGTTCACCCCATTTACTATAAACACTGTAATGTGCATACTGCTTTACTTCTACAATGATTTGGATTTCATTTAAAAGTTTTATTTTACATTTTACAGCACAAACACTAATAGACATCTGCTAAACAAAGCAATGCAGTCTCACAATGAAAATAGACTTAGCATTAAAATTTCTCTGCCCTTGAAACTCACATTCATTGAAACAGCATTGAAACCCACAGTCAAAGAACATACATATGGCCAGTGGCAAATAAAGATGAACTTTGGGCTGTTTTCAAATCAAAGGCCCCTTGCACATGAAACATACATGTGTTCTTTGATACACCTTCCTGATTGTATTAAATTATATTCCTTGTATTATACAATACAGTTAGAAGGCATTTTAAATTTATTGTTTTGAACATTTTTCCAGTAAGCAATAAAACAAAATGCATGGACCAGTAATGACAAAATCACCCAGTTCAGAACATTTCCATCATAAAAGTCTACTCAAACTTCTACAATCCACCGGTATCAGTAAATATGCACAACCTTCTGCATCAAAAGCAAGTACACTACCTGTTGTGCTATTAACAATGGAAACAGACTCAGCATAAACAGCACTAAACTTCTCTTCCCCTGAAACTCTTACCTTCTTGTAAAATCCACTTGACACTCAACTGTATCTCTCAACGTTGCAGCACATGAGCACAAGAAATCTGGAAACAGCCAAAATTTATTGGGAAGGGGACAAAAGCCCAAACACTAGGGACACATTTTAAACATAATCTTGGAAAGTTGCTAGAATAAAATGCTGTGCTACCGCCATACATTTCACTACTAAGTCTTGAACCCAGACCTCTGTGCAATACAGTCAGAGCAACATACCACTATACCAAATCATCTGTTTCATGACAGACATGGAGTGAAACTTAAATGGCTATCATTTAGTGAATTGAGTTCTCAACCTCTTAGCACAAAACACCTGGACAAAGCCAATAATGGGGGAATACAGCTCCCAAACATATTCAGTGAACTCAGTTCTCACCATAGTTCTGGTCCCTCTGTTAGTTTTAAGTGAGTATCACACTTGCCTGTCCCATCGCAGAAGTTTAACTGAGGGGACAAGTTTTCTAGCCCCTCTATTAATTTTAAGTGAGCATCAAGTTGTTTGACCACTCATGTAGATTTAAGTATGTACCTCAGTTGGTGACTCTCATAGCCTGTAGCGAGACACCTTTCATTGCTCTATTATGCTTTATAGGTTTATATCAGATTGCTTCATTAAATATCCAGGGGAAATATGAAAATAATTCATCCCAGGGTAGTACAATGACACTGCTGATTTGTTTTTCTTGGCCATTACAGTTATATTCAGTAACAGAATGCCCAGTGTTTTAGGGACCTTCCTTCTTCTTTATCACCACCAAATCAGTACTTGAGTTGGTTAGTAGCATTCTCTTAATTTTTAATATCGGCTGAATATCAAAAACTATGCGCAGTCTGTTAAAATGCACTATTACGTTTCCATTAAAAGGTAACATACACCAGTTTAGAGGTTCACCCAATGACAAACAGCGACAACCTTCAAATTGCTCTACTTTAGCAAAGATGTTTTATCTCCCCCCAAAATACATGTTGTGTGTTCAAAACATTACTACTGTAGGTATAGCCTAGACTATGTGACATCTCACTTAAAATAAAAAGTGTTTGAATTCTGCTTCAAACAGAAAAAAAAAAAAGGCATTTAAGCAAAAGAAAGAAGACATGCTTTTTGCTGAGAACAAAGCTCCCATATACCCCATGGGGTGGAATATGCCTCTGCCACTCCTCTGCTTAATATATTCAGTGCCAAGTTTGGAACACCTTGGAGAACATTGAGAATCTCCCTCAAAGTGGTCTTTCAGTGTATAGTTTATATGTGTACAAAGTGCCTACTATTGTAGGTATACACTCATCCAGACTGTATTTTCCAATAAAAGTGCTTGAATAATTTTCCTCACAGACTTCATATGTCCTCTGTTTCTTTCAATAATGCAGTATCTTTAGTAAAACTCCACAAGTCATCAAGACATTTCATGCAAGCAATTCTGAAACTTAACTTGCTTTGCTTGCTCCCCCCACACACACAGACACACAGTCTCTCCTTCCCTCTATGTATCTCTTGCTCAATGCTCTGTCACATGCACAGTAATTCCTCTCCTATATTAGCTGGTATAGATGAGAATTTTTTGTCTAATGGTCAAGAGTGAATATTTATATGATAAATTGCTACATCGATTAACTGTATAAAGCTAAAGCACTGGTAGAAACTGCTTGTTTCCAGGTTTGTTCGGTATGGTGACATGTGACAGTCATCTAAGCAGATATACAAGTTAACCGTTAAACCATTAGAGTACATACACACTCTAAGCTTCTGTAGGCAGTGCTGTGGCACACAAAGATAACTACACAAAATATCCATTAATAAGCACCTTCTTCAAACTTGTTATAAAATCGACAATACCTAACAACGAGAACAGTTATCAATATTTAATGACATTCGGAGGAGTCGGACTCGGACACCTACCTCAATTTAAAGTAAAGAAATGAGTGACTGCCTGGCTGTCTCTGTCTGATCACAAACTGAAGTACTGGTGGATACTAGGAAATCAAATTAGCTAGGCATGAATCAAATTCTTTCTTTAATTCTTTTGCTCTTTAACGGTTAACTTGTGTTCGAAGTTCGAACTCTCAAGCCAAAAAAAAAGGAAACAATACAAGTTGTTTCAGCAATGGTAGCACCACACGTAATGAATGTACTCTGCTAGCCAGCCTGTACTACTGATTTGTTTCTCGCTCTCTTTTTCAGGAAGAGAGCGAGAACCAGTCAGTAGCCATCCAGCCATCCACATCACATACGTGACTGCGATCTTGGCAGTCCGATCCCCTTCCACTTCACTGTGCGGTTAAACCGCATAGACTTCTGGGCATCACACTGATGCCTTTTCTCCTTAATCTGGACTAATTTTACAACAGTCCAGATGCAGATTTACAATCAGAAACTAAAAAAAATACCTGGAACTCACCAAGCATGCGCAGTTTGAGTTCTGAGACTTTGCGAGTCAGTCAGACTTGCTTACAGCACTGCTGCCAGCCAGTAAATATTTAAATAATTAATTATATATTTTTTATTTTTAAACATGTTCTTTTTCTTTCTTCCACAGCTGGGGGTGCTGCAGTTCTGCAGTCTGATGGCACAAGCCGCCACTGGTGATGTGCAAATGTTCTGTCTGGCTCTGGATTATTCCCACTTAAATCACATGGACTAAGAATTTCATGGGAATTCACGGCTATACTTCTAAAGATCCCCATGGAGGAAAAAAAAAACTGGTAAATACCTGTAAATCTATGAACCTGTAAGAAGTTGTTTAAACAGCTATGCAGAAACAACTGAACTAAGATTGTCCAACTACACCCATCATTTCTTAGAATGGGTGACTTTATCCTTAGTGAAACCTCTAGTATACAACTGTAACACATTGCAAGCGTCCTCCCACCTTCTTTTAAACATGTTTTTATTATACCTTTTCCCAAGGACACTTTTGCAAAAATTCCTCTGGACTATTGCTCAGTTGTAAATCTATACTCCCTGACTAAGAGAGTGGAAAAATGTTTATAGTCATATTCTTGACCACATTAATGAAATTACCTTAACATTCAGAATATGGCTTTAGAAATGAATCCCCTCAGACACACACACATGCACACACACGCACACACACACACACACACACACACACACACACACACACACACACACACACACACACACACACACACACACACACACACACACACACACACACACACACACACATGCACACACTCACATTTCCATACAGAATGTAGCAAACTTAGTCACCACAAATATAAAAAGAACAGTGTAGAAGGTGCCATTTTCATTTATATGAAGAGGATATGCAAATCAACAGACCAAGAACGTTTTGATATCTCAGTTAAAAACAAAAAAATTAGTGAGGGAGCACAAAAGTGATTCAGAAATGACCTGCCAGAGAACATCTGTCTGTGACTTTGCAATATTTAAAACAGGTGTAAAACAAGAACCCAGCTAGTTTTCATTCCTTTCTTGTTCTTATTAATGATATAGTCATAAAATTTCCATGAATCTAGATAATCATGTACACTGATAAAATTCTGTTACTTGTTGTTTGTCTTTCAGCTTTCCCGGTTAGGGGTCGCCACAGCAGAACTCCTGTCCGCTAATGATTGGCAGTAGGTTTTTATGGTGCCGTGTTGCCAGCTCGATGCCCAACCTTCAACAAAGGCACGCTCATTCACACATGTCTTTCAGAATGCCACTCGACCGTGGGGAGGACATGCAGACTCCACACAGAAGGCACTCCCCGCACACCAGCCGAGAATCAAACGGGAGAACCTCTTGCTGTGAGGCAACAATGCTAACGCTGCACCACCACTGGAAAAAACACCCATACATTAAAAAAACAGCCTTCAACAAATGTTTTTTACCCCTTTTTGTTACAATCACAAATGAGGCCTACATAATTGTATCCCTGTTGTTTGGAGCATCTCTGATAATTAACATTGTTGTTTTTATCAAAGTATTTGCACCTTGTGTGATCCCAGCTGAACAGTACTTGTTACACATATACCTGGGGGGGGTGTAAAATAAACCTCTATGATACATACCAAAAACAGTCAAGTGTTGAACACATCCTCAGCCATGAAAAAGTCAGATACAAACAGACATATTTCTTAATGTTTACAGAAGGAAAAGCCAGTGGGAACATCTCCTAAACTTGAAAGTATGCTTCTAGTCCTAAATCACACTGATTCTCCACAGGACTGTAATCTATTGTTTTGTGTCTTTCTCACTTTACAATGAGTTTTATTTTATGATCCCACAAAAGGCAGATTGGCTTCTTGTAACATCTCATAAGAACTATGACAAATTTCACTAATTTTCAAATTGCTGCACGCTAATATTTCACTCCTTGCCTAAACTTTAAAAGTTAAGAAGTTCTACTATTCTGTAGATATTAATAATCAATGAACCCTCTGTCGTAGGAGTTCTTTTTTAAGGTAACTGTGATGTCCAATGTTCTCCATTCTCTCCCCACTCATTAGAAATGAATAGTTCTCTCTGCTAGCACTCAAACGTGTAGAACATCACAATAGAATTTATCGGGGCAACTGGTACTATCAGTTCAGGAAAGTATGTACATTATACCCATGGAGCCTTAGTGTAGAGCTCTTGGTTGCAATTTGTGACTCTTGTGTTGCTTAAAGTAATACGTTCCTGTAACTAAACCAGCTATTACACTTTATTCCACTGGTTCGTGTACATAAAAGTTTCATATCTTTGCAGTGTTCTATCAATGGTGCCAGTATCTGCCAATCATTTTTTCTTCAAATTACTCATAATTATAGTGATTAACTTAATTGTATTTCTTGTATGCAAAAGCTATATCAGAACTGTATTACACAATGTTGCTCAAGCTATCTTTATGCATACTTATATTTATTTGTGGTGCACTTTATCACTGGCTGAGAGCATACTTAAAAGAAGGATTTGTATAAGTCTACCTACATGATTCACAACCAATGAAATAAACAAACATATAAATTCATGAATAAATTAATAATATTAAATACAGTAAGCATTCACCTGTTCATAAATTCACATGCTCAAATCATTGACAGAGAAAATGAGTTTCAAACATGACAGAAATGGCATATGTTTAAATTTACAAATTACATGTATGAACTTCATATCAATAACAAACACGAAAATCATTAACCCTTTTTCATTGCTCTCATTCTTCTAAATAATATTTAACTTATTTCTTTCCTTTGCTTATAACAGTACAGTTCTTATCTGTGACAGAAATTAATCCTTTACCTTGAAAGATTATTACCAACCTATCAGTTTTAAGTTGGTTTTAAGATTTAGTCTTATGAACAGATTACCATACCTTGAATTCTTCAAGTGAGATGTGCGGGTGAAAATATATATTTAAAGGCAACTTTATTAGAGTGTGAAATAAAAGCTAGACAATAGTAAGTGCAATTCCACATGACATAAAAAAGAAAGAAAAATAACCGAGATGGTGAAAATTCATTTGTTATTGCACAGCTCCATAAAACCCAGATCATATGTCACTTTTTAGCATTGCCCAACAGTACAAATCTGGCACATTGCTTGCACAGTTTGCATGTTCTCTTATGCCCTCATTACCTCCACCAAGAAATTGTGTGTGCGTGCGTGTGTGTGTGTGGTGTGAGTGCGCACGCGTGCATGTGTGTGTGCGCGCATGCGTGCGTGCATGTGTGTGTCCATGTGTGTCTGTGTGTGCGTGTGTGCCTGCTTGTGAGTGTGTGTGCGTGTGTGCATGTGAGTGTGTGCGTGTGTGTGTGTGTGTGTGTGTGTGTGTGTGTGTGTGTGTGTGTGTGCGCATGCGTGCGTGCGTGTGTGTGTGTGTCCGTGTGTGTCTGTGTGTGCATGTGTGCATGTGTGTCTGCTTGTGAGTGTGTGTACGTGTGTGCATGTGAGTGTGTGCATGTGTGTGTGTGTGTGTGTGTGTGTGTGTGTGTGTGTGTGTGTGTGTGTGTGTGTGTGTGTAGGTAAGGTGAGATAAGCATTAACAAGTGGGCTACTCCAGATGTGCTGCATGATCCACTTATTAGAAAAGGAAGAGAACTTGAATGAACAGTGATAAACAGCACAGCAACTGATTAACAACCAGTGATGCATGACAAATGTATGCCCTCTACTTTCAAGGCATAAATATGATGTTCAATTTATTTTTATGACTTGGGATGAAGTTAAATATATCCCCTGTTCTAAATATTATTAATATGCTGAAATTGTGCTGCTGAGTCATAAAAAGGGCTAGGATGACTGACAGTTAATAGACCCTCTTCTGCAATTAAGTCCTCTGTTTAAACAAATTAGCTACAAGCAATTTTTATTTTAGACATAAACATGAAGCATAAAACATTGGTCATAGCTTAAAATGATGAAAGGACATTAACACTAGTCCATAGTGATGAAGAGGAATGCCAGTGTTACCAGTCAAGACTGAAATGTTAGTGAAACAAAACAAAGATTCCTTACCAGCCAAATCTATTCTAGCTCTGGCCTGGGTTCATATACAAGTATTAAAGTTCTGTGTCATGCCCTCTGTATAGCATAAGCACCAAAGGGCTTGAAATAATAATGGCACAGTTCTAAGACTATAATAGGCAGCACAAATAGATATTTGTTTACCATTACTGTTACTTTACAAAAAATCAATTATCCCCTTCCTAATCTTTTGATAAATATGCATGTATCTATCCATCTCTCTATCTCTCTCGCTATATATATATATATGTATGTAAGTTATCGCTGCACACATTTTATCTTGTGCTGAAATGCTGGTGTTTTTTGTTGGTGGTTCAGCTGGTTGAGTTACGTAATGGCCAAAGTTCATTAAACTGACTGTTTCATAATTTCGGGGCTTTTCACTTTTCTTCATGCTTGTGCAACCCTGGAGTTAGTATATTTAATTTTCATGGGGGTGGAGCCCCCATATAAAAGTTGTTCTGCTTTTTCCTTTTTTGCAATCACAAATGTAATCTGTTGTATTACATTTGTGATTACTTTTTTCATTGAATCTAGTTAAGATTACTGGTAATCGTTGGTAAGTTTGTTAGATGTTTGTGTTTTGATGAAACACACTGGCAATTTCATTATAGACTTGTGTGTATGTACAAGAAATATATATATATATATATATATATATATATATATATATATATATATATATATATATATATATATAGATATATGGGTCCCCTTCACATGGTCGACATGTCACAAAGCCCAAGACCTTTTGGCCGAGACCATATGATTGACTTTTGAAATGTCGACCATGCAGAATGGGCATCTCTGTACAGTGTGGAATGGAAAGATTTCCACCTTCTGCACTGTAGTACGATCTCGTAGTTGGCATATTTAAGTTCCGGGGAGTGCAGGGGAGCTTTCCCCCCTGCTAGAAATGTGAAGGTAAGTGATTGTGATTTTTTTTTTTACATGATCGATATTTCAAAAGTCGATCATATGGTCTCGGCCATATGGTCTTCGGCTTTTTGAAATGTTGATCATGTGTAGTAGACCCATGTATATATAGATATCAATATATATATATATATATATAGAGAGAGAGAGAGAGAGAGAGAGTCATAGATCATTGAACCTGGGAAGCCATATTGCTTATTGTAGCATTGTGCCAACAATTTGTATACCGACTGGGGTTGCTTTAGCCAGAAAATTCATTACATAATGGAACATTTTTAAGTCAAAAGCAGGCAGGCAAATCAGAGACACGGTGAAATAAAGGTAAGGAAACAAAAGTAGAAGGGAAAAGAAAGAAAATAGGCCCAATTCATATCAGTATTTTGAAATGAGACACAACTTTCCCTAGAGGCTTACAAAAGGCAAAGCACAGATACTCTGCCAGTTATTACTTCTAAGGGCTTTTTAGAAAACTTGTGTTGCGTTTAACATGCAGTCATATTTTGTGTGGGAATTTATTTTTATTATTTTGTCATTTGTAAACCTGGTTGGTCCAGCTGAGCCAAAGGCCCATTTTCAGTGGAGACCCTAGGAAAAAAGCTCAAAAAAATTACAAGATATTAACATGCAAAAATTTCAGAAAAGAAAAATTACATAGTTATATTACATGTTCATAAATGAGGAAAATTTTGAAATGTTAAATTGTTGCACATATTTACAATGACAGAATTTGCATGAAGAAAATATACAAAGATAAACAAATTTGCTAAGTAAACATCATAAGAGCATTAAAGATGGAAAAGTCTGATTTAAGTTCATGTTAGTATGTCATTTTATTACAGAAAAGAGATTGAGATTGGTGGTGACTATGCATTGGTGTTGTTATTGACAGAGAGTATAGGAAGTAGAACTTAGAGAGATAAGGTGCAGAGAGGGGTTCAGATAGGTGGAGATTAAGTATAAAGCTGAAAGATTTTGTGTAGACAGGGGATAAGAGAAACAGGATTAAGGAGGGACAAGGGGGGATTAAGGAGGATCCTGGCATGGGCAGGAGTTGAGAAGGTAGTTTTTGAGTTCAATTCTGAAGTGGGTTGTACATTTGATGTTGCAAATATGTAACGGGAGATTATTCCAGGCTTGGGACACTGTGCTTTTATAAAGATGTTTACCAATGTTTTTGCTAGTTTTATAAATATTTAGGAGGTGTTGTTCGGAGCTGCATAGAGTTTGAGAGTGGGTGTAGAGAGTATAAGGGAGGAGAGAGCTGGACAGACTAATGGTTTGTTTAGTAATGAATGAGTGAACTAAAGTTGGGAAAGGAGAAGAAGTTGGGGGAACTCAGGCCACTGAAGTTGTTTTAAAGTGAGGCAGTGATGGGATTTGTATGGTTGATTAATGTCAAATTGACCTATGTTGTTATAGGTTTATTCCAGTCTGGTTATTAGGGTTGATTGTAGAAATGTGAATACTGGAGAGGCGTACAAAATACAGGGTAAGAGGAAGGCCTGAGCTAGAGAAGGTTTGGAGTTAGAGGCTAGGAATTTTTGTTTCTGTAGAGTAGACCCACTTTTTGATTGGTCTTTTTAATGCAGTGTTGCATATGGAGGTCAAATTTTAATTGGTCATCCATTATAATACCAAGAAATTTAGTGTCAGAGTCAGCTTTGATAAGGGTATTGTCATGTGATGAGATGGTAAAGGTGGTTTTATGGTGGGAGAGGCATTTAGGGAGGATAAGGAGGAGTTTGTTTTTTGGGGTTGAGGATGAGCTGGTTTTGAGGCAGCCATTTTTCAGTGATTTGAAATGTGTTTTGAGTGATAGAGTGGTGGTGAGAGATGTCATCAGAGCAGAAGATAAGGGTAGAGTCATCTGCATATTGTATCAGGGAGGAGGAGGAACAGGAAGAGTGGAGGTTATTTGTGAAGATACTGAAGAGAAGAGGTCTCAGGATGGAGGCCTGGGTGACACCAGTCTGTATGAGTAAGAAAGGGGAGCAGGTGGAAAGTCATCTAACTGATTGTAGTCTATTGGAAAGCTAGTTAGAGAACCAGAGAACAGCAAAGGAGGAGAGGTTGTGTTCAGCTAATTTAGTTAGCAGATTGGAGTGTGATACATTGTCAAAAGCTTTTGAGAGGTCAAGGAAAAGACTTGAGACCATAGGTTTTTGTTTATAGTCTCCGTGACAGTATGTGTGAAAGAATGCATTTTTCTACTACTTTAGAGGAATTTAGGAATGGATTAGAATGGTTTCTCCCTTTTTAGTCCTGATATAAGGGAAAACAATGGAACAGGTAAACAGCTTCAAGTATCTGGAAGGGGTGGTTGAGGAGAAGGATAGTCTGAATGAAGAGGTCAAAGCTAGAATCAGAGAGGCTGAAGCCAACTGGCGTAGAGTATCAGGTGTAGTCTATGACCAAAGAATGCCAAAGAAGCTGAAAAGTAAGCTGTACAAGACAGTGGTGCACCCAGTACTACTGTATGATACAGAAACCTGGGCAGTAAAGGCACAGCTGTTGAGAAGCTAGAGGTGATGGAAATTAAGTGCCTGAGAAAGGTGGTAGGATGCACACTGTGGAACAGATGCAGAAATGAAGACATAAGAGCAGAAGCCAAAGTATCTCAAATTTCAGAAAAGGTCAAAGAGAACAGATTACGGTGGTTTGGGCACATGTATAGAAAAGCAGAAGACAATCTGGTAAGGATGATTTGGGACAGACAGGAAGAAGGTAAGTGGAAATGAGGACATCCAGCATAGAGGTAGATGGATTGTGTGAAAGAAGATCTGTGGCAGTCAGGCATGAGTGTTGAAGAAGGCAGGAGTGTGGCACTGAATCAACATAGTTGGTGACAGTTAACAAGACAACCCAACCCCATGTAGCAAAAATGGGAAAAAGGGGGCTGAGGATGATGATTAGGAATAGATTAGACAAAATCTATAATTTTAGCTAGATATTGCTGACCTGGTGTTATGTAGGACAAAGATTTTTTTGTGCAGCTTGCCCAGAATGTCCAAGCACAGTTCTCATCTCAGTGAATAAGATCTCCAATACCCTTAACTTTCATGGGAATATCATTTGAAAGAATTGCAATGAAAATTGTAGGTTTACTTATACAAAGTCACATAAGGACAGTTATATCTTAGTGATTATGCACAAAAGTTTCCTAAGGCTGTAGCCCTTCTAAAGAGTTAATGTGTGGTTTATTTTATTTAATTTATATCTGTTTATAGAGCAGTGCACTGATTACAACTGACCATCTGCAGACAGAACCCAGTTAAAAACATTCACAAGCAGAAAATACATTTGTTTTGCTGGACAATGGCAAAAATATTTTGGAAACTTCAGAAACAAAAATAAATGGAGCAATTTACAGAATTTTATGATTAAAACAATGAATGAGAAGGTCACTGAGAAACCAAAAAGTAAAAACAAAATGAAATCTCCAGCAAAACTAGAACTTCCATTGAGTCACCTCCCAAATCTCTAGTATCAGAGGCACATGGTATATATGCAAATGATCCTTATGAACATCAGGTGGTTCATGTAATTAGCAATTCTGAATGCCCATGACTTGTTTCATCATTTTAATAGACAATTTCAGGCCAATAAAGCCAAACCCCACTAGCGATGGATATGCATAGTTCAACCTTGTTACGAACACAGCACAAGCAGAGCGTTTGACTACGCATTAGAAACACAGGGCTATTATACCCAGCTTATGTCCATTATCATTAGGGTCACTGCAAAAATATCCCAAACAACAAACTAAAACAATGAGTGAGAAGGTCACTGAAAAAACAATCAGTAAAAACAAAATGAAAACTCCAGCAAAGCTAGAACTTCCACTGACTGACCTCCCAAACCTCCTGTATCAGAGGCACATGGGATATATGCAAATGATCCTTATGAACATCAGGTGTTTCAGCTAATTAGCAATTCTGAATGCCCATGAATTGTTTCATCATTCTAATAGACAATGTTAAGCCAATAAAGCCAAACCCCACCAGCTACAAATATGCATATTTCAACCTTGTTATGACCTCATCAACACATCACAAACAAAGTGTTTGCGTAAGTAGTAGAAACATAGGGTTATTATACCTAACTGATGTCCATTATCATTAGAGTCACTGCAAAAATATCCCAAACAACAAACTAAAACAATGAGTGAGAAGGTCACTGAAAAACCAATCAGTAAAAACAAAATGAAAACTCCAGCAAAGCTAGAACTTCCACTGAGTGACCTCCCAAACCTCTTATGCCAGAGGCATATGAGATATATGCAAATGACCCTTATGAACATCAGGCGTGCTGTACTGATGGGGTCATAACAAGGCTGAAATATGCATATCCACAGCTAGTGGGGTTTGGCTTTATTGTCCTGAAAATGTCCATTAAAAAGACATAACAATTCATAGGCATGCAGAATTGTCAACCTAATCTATTTTACATTGTTTAAATATGTGTTTCAGCCTGCAGACTTCTATCCTGAAATATCTCATTGTCTAGGGATATTCAAGTTTCTTTACTGGCTTACTTTGATTTGTCATCCAGAATACCCAGTGTGGTCTTATCCTGCTAGCTACAAACAGAAAAAGATCTGCCTCTTGGTGTTGACTTATTTTAACTATTTTTCATGCCTACCTAAGGTTTTTTGCCCCCCCCTCACTCTCTGTAATACCCATGCCCCAAAAGTTCTCTCTCACTTTCTCTTTTATACTCATGATCTCCAGTGTTTTTTCTCTGTCTGTCTGTCTCTTTCTTGATCATGCTAATGCTTCACAAAGTTTTCTCTCTGTAGCACTATTTCCTCTGTCTTGTTAGCTTATTTCTTAGTCTATCACTTCCTTTCTCCCTGCTCTAATTTAACTATGTTTATTTTTGAAACCTCCATATCTCTCTCTCTCTCCTCTGATCTGAGCATTGTCTTTAACTGTACTTTATTGAAATATGCCAATAAACAATATTATGTGAGCAATAATGCCAGACAGGGCATGTCACTGCAGAAATAATGCCCCCTGGGGTATTGTGTAACCTGATATCACAGACATGAAGCATCAGGCTTGTTTTTACTGGGCATTTCATGTACTTTAACATCCTGCTGGAGTATGTTCAGTCTCAAATCAGGGTAATAATTTGCAGGCTGCCCATTTTCTAATATTAGGCAGCACTGACAACTTTAGATCTCAGTAGGACTCGTATGTTTTTTCCTCTTTTTTCTTTGCTTTTCCCTCATTGCTCACATCTGTGAACCAGTTCAGCATGTTCAAACTCACCATACATTATTCTGTATTTGTATTCAATTTTATTAATTAAACAGGGACAAGTGTTATCCTTTGAGGGTAGTTTGGCAATCCAGGTATTAAAAGCGAATTGCCCTAGGTCAGTTATAAAGCAAGCAGGGAATAAGAATAGCAAAACCATTGTGCAGAAGGAAATCTGTAATGAGTTCATAGCCCAATCCTAATGCAACTATATTATCACGCTAGTGCTGCCTTGTAATTTTTTTTTCTGGTTTTGTCTAACTGCGGAGACCAGCCCCTCAGCAATTAGCTTTATTTCTGGATTGTTCATAATCTTAGTGCTCAGATTATATGTTTAGTATGCTGCTGCTAATTGCTGTGCAAATCATAGATGTGAGTCACAACAATAAAGAGCATCGCACTGAAGCGAACCGGCTTCTATGAATAGAGTGCAGGTGGACATAGCACAAAGGGGTGTACTATGGGCATCAGCATTCTTGATGGGAGAATTGTTGTATGATATTCACAGACCCTTCAAGAACAGCAACTTATAAAGGTATAATAAACCATGTAATCAGTATGGTATACGAGGTTGCTGCTCCAAGCTGTACTGTGCCCTGCCATTGTTCTTAAAAGTGATTCATAATGATATTTCACTCATTTGGCTCTGTATACTGAGTAACATACCAGCAGGGAAGAAGGGTTACAATGAAAGCAAGCACAACACCATCTGAATATATGCAGATGCAGCCCTGGATACTAGCCAATGGGCATGTATTGTTGTGTCTATGAATCTTGAACAATTGTGGGGGAAGTTCTTTTCTTGTACACTAAGCACTTGGATTTCTATGGCTACACGGCAGGTAAGACTTTATATATTATTGTGTATCTTTGTCAGTGAATCATGTATGGCTTTGCTTGTCCATTTTGCCACATACCAAGCCTACTTCTTGGAGCACAATATTTATGAATACTGCTCTTTCGGTTCAGCAGGCTGCAGTAATCACTCATTATGCTGTGAGATGCCAACCTTAATGAACACAACAAATTAAGGTATGACGTTGCTCTCATTATTGTTCTGGGGTGAGCTTTTGGCTGAACTCCAGGGAGTGTGTACACTTATGACAAAGGTCATCTGTGCATACATCAAGATGCAGTTAATAGACATCTGTGCAATGGCTGTTGAGCATTAGTTTTCACTAAGTAAGGGAGATTTAAACTGTCCCAAAAGCATAAGCAATGTAGTTCTTAGGCTGTGGTATATGGAGGATGCAAGAGGAAATACTTTCTGCGTGAATTCTTGTTTAATTATCTTTTTTACTGTTATGTATTATAGATGAACAGGTTTTAAAAATCTGCTTGGTAAAGTCCTCTTTATGGTGCATACAGTTAATGCTGGTCAAAATACTAAAGTTAACGACTAAAAATGAAAATAGGAACAGGGGTTATAGAAGTAAGTCACCATCATTCCAACTAAATGTAGAAGACTTGAAGTCACCACAATCAGTTTAATTCCTGCAAAAGTATTCGACATTGCCAAAAACAGTTTTATGCTGTTTACCAGAAAGTACCATCCCTTTCAAATCTACAGGAGAGATGGGTACTGGTCAAAAGGAAATGTTTCCTTTATTTGCAATATTTTCATATAAAAAGTGAAATAAATCAACAGCAACATGCCTGGGCAGAGGTTTTCATCAGTAGAAACACAACAAAAAGTCTTTATATATGTTTATGCAAAAATATTTTCTCAGCCTCCCTTGTTGCACACAAAATAGGAGTTAATGTACACAGAACTGGTAATTACTATTTTTATATATTTGTACGTTATGGAGCTTTTCATTAATAGGAATATTGAAAGTCCAAAATTTTAATGAGTGTGTGAATAGAAATATAGTAACTTCTGAGCCTGATAAGCATGCTGCCTATCGTGGTGTTATGTCTGTTACATTTACACCAGTATTTTATTTATTTATTTTATTTTACATTTGTTTACTGGGATGGTCCGACTGGGACAGTGTCCATTTTCAGTGGAGGCCCGGGGAGAAAACTCCAGCCTAAGCTTACATACAAAATCATAACATCAAGTAATAGACATTATAGACAAAAAAATGAGTGTTAACACATTTACATGATAAAAAAAGCAAAAACAAAAATGTATACATAGTGTCAAATAGAACAAGACTTTAAACACTTGAATATAGACAAATATATGGTTGAACTTATATATGTGGAGGAACATAACATTAGTTAGGAAATTAAGTATGGAGAATCACTTAGGCAAAGTAGTGCATAGATAGTAATACTTCTGTGGTGAGAGTTGCAGCTAGGAATGCAACTACTTATAGAGAAGTAGTGTTGTTAAAAGGAATATATTAACAGAGTTAGTACATACAGCCAAATTGTATAAGTAATGTGAAGTTAATAATTAACCTGGAGTGTTAACATGTGCAAATCAAGGATTCAAATAAGTGTCTTTTGAGAGATATTTTGAAATTATTAAGATCACTTATGGATCTAATACTATGTGGAAGGGTATTCCAATTTATAGCAATGAAATTAGAGTAAAGAGAGTTGCCTGCTGTATTGGATACTTTGGTTACATGGAGTAAATGTTTGTTAGATGATCGAAGATTACGAATGTTAGAATAGGATTGTAGAAAATTTTTTAAGGAAGGTACGTTGTCAGGATTGTGCATTATTTTGTGAGCAATTATTAACTAACTAGTTACAGTTCATAACATGAGGTAGTTGCAACTAAGAAAGATTTTAGGCATTGACAGTGATGGGTTGAATGTGTGGAATTTGTTGCAAATTTGGCATTCTTATTGTAGGATGATTCTAATTTACTTATTTCTGATTTTTTGAAGTTGGTAAGTATGGTGGATGCATATAAGAGTGAGGAGAGAAGGTGGGTTCTAGCTATGGCTATTCTCACAGTGCCTGTTAAGAATTTTTTGTTTCTATGCATTGTTCCCATTTTCTTTTGAACCTTTTTGATTATGTTAGAAAAATGTGTATGTCAATTTTTTGTTGTCAATTATGATGCCTAATAGTTTTGTTTGGAAATCTGGGAAAATCCTAGTATTATTACTGGCAGTTATATAAAAGTTAGCTGAGAGGTTAGTAGGTTTAGATGGATGAAAGATCATAAGTTTAGTTTAATTAGGGTTGCAAATGAGTTGTGAGTTTGCTAGCCACATTTCAATAACAGAGAAGGCTTTTTGAGTGACTGTAAGAAGTTGAGTTATTGCGGATGCTGCACATATGAGGGTTGAATCATCTGCATATTATATGACTGATGCTTGACAGGAGTCTTTATTAAGATCATTTATGAATATGCTAAAGAGGACAGGCCCTAGGATTGAACCATGAGGGAATCCAAGTGTAACAAGAATTAGTGGGGATAGGTCTTGCTTCCAATTCACAGCTTGTTGACAGCTAGATAGATAACTTTGAAATCAGTTAACAGCATCAGGGTTGCTTTTGATAGAGAGTGTGTCATGGAAGGGAAACGCAGAGTTTCTGTGTCTGAAATTTATAGGCAAATAAGAAACAGAAAGGGGAATACCAAGCTTCTTAGTGTAATGCAGGCAGGTAAATCAGAAGGAGAGGTAACTCTTCAAGACATTTAGTGAGGAGCAGTCAGTTCTAGAAATACAGCATGGCCACTACCTGTTGAAGAAGGTAGCTTTTTGACCTGTGGCTGTGGAAATGATTCTGGAGAGGAATATGAGTGGAGCTAAATGTGAAATATGAAGGCAGATTAGAAGATATCCCTGAAGCCTGATAAAGGCTTCGAAAACATTGAGGTGAATTTGGCCTTCCAGGTCAAGGACATCCAGAAGGCATTTAGCTATGTCTGCATCCTCAAAGGCAATACACAATTGTGTGCAGAGCTCATTTTTAATGAAGCCATCTATACCAAGCCAGAAGATATAGCAAACCTACTGGCTGACAAAATGATCTCTAACTTTATCCCTCTCTCCCCTTCAACTTTCTTTCTGGAAATGCCATCAAATATAACTACCCCCATTATTACTAGGGAACATGTCCTTAATGCTTTCTCTAAGGCCAATAATACTGCATCAATGAGCCCAAACAATATCCAGGGATGACTTCTAAATATCATGAAACATGACCTATCAGGCCTTCTGGAATTTCTATATAACTTTAGCCTGCAAACAGGCTTCCTACCTCACAAATGTGGAGCAGCAACAGTTACCCCCCCCCCCCACACACACACACAAAGGTAGGCCATCTACATACCCTAGAAACTAAAAACCCATAAGTCTCACTAGTCTCATATGCAAAGCAATGGAAAGAATTATCATGGAACTGATCAGTAATGACATAGGAAGCCTCCAGACAATGGACCCAACCCAATTTGGTTTTGCCAAGGGCAGGTCATGCCTACTCAACCTGTGGACTTCTTTGTGAAGATCACCAAAGCAATGGATGTGGTCAAAATGGTTCACACTGCTTACTTTGAACTGGCCAAGGCATTTGACATAATACCCCACTTGGACATTGTTGACAAATTCAAGAGGTTAGGTATAAACCCTTATGTCACCCAGTGGATAGCCAGCTGGCTCACAGACAGGACACAGGAAGTTAGAATTGGGGAGTCCACCTTTACAAAGAGACCAGTCACAAGCTGTGTACCTCAGGGATAAATCCTGAAACTGCTCCTTTTTGGCATTTACTTCCCTGAATTCAAGACCAATGTCAGGGACCTCTGGTTGACTAAATTTTCAGATGGCTGTAAATTAGGAGTAGTCATAGAATTCCTGACTGACACAAATGTTCTTCAAGAAGAGATGACAGACAAATAATGTGTCAGAGCCATGGACTAAAACTACATGCCAAGAAATGCATAATAGTATCCTTCAGGAAGTCACTCACTCCTGGTAATCATCATATTGACAAAACACATCAGGTACTTGGGGACACACATATACAGTAATATAGCCTTTGACCATCATGTATCTGCAGTAGTGAGAAAATCATTTTATGCTGTGCAACTTATAAACAAAGGTATGGAATCTAGGTCCAAGGAGATCATTGTTCCACTGTATTCAGCATTCATCAGACCTATCATTGTAGTACAATGCCTCCTTTGGTATGTACCTAACCTGGCACATCTGACAACTGGAATGTCCACAGAGGTTAGTCACTAAAGCAATACAGGGCATAATTAACATATCCTATGTGGTCAGCCTCATTGCTATATCCCTATATTCTGTCTCCAACATATAGTTAATGTTTAACCAAAAGTTTAACATAGCGAGACAGCTTTAAAAAAAGCAACGGAGAAAGGAAGATCTCTGTTGCTTTTTTAAAGCTATCTCAGCGAGATAACAGTAACGGAGCTTTTCAGTTCTCCGTTGCTGTTCAACACATAAAAAAAAAAAAAAAGACATACTAATGAAAAAAGTCCGGGCGACCGGACCTTTTTCCATTAGTGTAAGTCTGATTTGCAATGGGCACACTGACCAATCAGCATGCACATTTTAGAATATTAATGGGGGGGGGTCATTGTATAATGCTGAATTTTTAACTGCTGGAATTGTACAGTCTACTTTTTGCCACTTAGATTTACTAAACCTGTAAAATGTGCTATTATTATGAAGAGACGCAGATGCTTGTGTTTCTAGATAAAATTATCATTATTGCATTAGTTAGAACATGTAAAAGAAACAATACATAGCTCCTATAAGAAGGATAGAAATGTAAACCATTTTAAGTAAAATGTTACATCTTTTAGTTGAAGTGCCCAATTTAGTACATGATGTGACGATTGGCCAAGACTTTTCCCAAGTAAAAGAGATATGGAAGATGGGGGTGGGTAATCAACTGAATATCCTGCTAGAAATACACTTCCTATGAAAGAATAGGGTGTGGAATGAAAAAAAACACAAAAGTGGTGAAGATTTGCCTCTGCTTTAAAATTTTAAATACATCTGACACAGAGTATCTCCAAAAAAATCTAGCAATTAAATTACTAAATGATGTCACTGTGAAGACTGACAGGGAATGTTCCATTCTTATACAATAAAGCATGCAGTTTTAGAAATTGGGGAGGAGATAGACGAGTCTTAAACTTGAAGGAAAACAGACAGGGGAACTTGAAGAGATTCCTAACATTCTCCCTGCTACATAAAAGCAGAGTGACAGTCTTAAACAGAAAACTGAATGCTACTAATGCTAAAAAATAGATAACTACTTAAAGAAGAGAAAAGGAAGATGCCAATATCTATGACAGGCGAAAATTATTTATGCCAGTTATATTTTATAGACAATGAACTAGATGACAGGGAAAACTGTATAAGATCCTATGCCTTCCAGTTCATATCAGAAGACAGATAATAACACTGCTTCACTGGCTGACCTCCAGAAAAAACATGTACGTTAGAAATAAGGACCAGTGTGAAGACAGTGAGTAGAACTAAAGAGAATATAGCAACAGCTGATGGGGAAACAGAGGAACAAAGCAGTTGTCTTCGTACCCAAACTTTGAATCAAGAAACAACTTGCTCTACTAGGTAAACAAACACATATAAATAACTCATATACTTATTACTTTCAAGGCCTTTTGTGGAGCACATTTAATGAAGACAGCACATGAACCACTTAACCACACCTAGGCGGTCATTTAGGAATGGATAATACAAAAGTTAGAATTTTAACTAGATATTAATGGCTCAGTGTTACAAAGGACATACAAAATGTTTATGTATCTTGCCCAATATTCATTAGACAGCACTCATCCCAGAATTTGAGACATTTGTTACCCTTACCTATCATGAAAATTCCATTTAAAAGAATAACAGTAGACATTAAATGAGTAAATACGATCAGTACATCCTAGTAATCACTGATTATGCAACAACATTTGTGCAGGCAGTACCCAGGAAGATGTAATGCAAAGGCCACAACAAAAAAACAATTTTTTTCTAGAGTAAGAATTCTCCTGGATGTTTTTGATGTTACTTCTTCCTATGCATGTCCATAACTGTACATGATCTTTGTCAAATGTTATAGTGAAACAGATAAGGATATCTATAAACCATCCTCAAGCAGATTGGATAGTTGAACAAACAATACAAAATGAAAGTCTACATTAAAAAAAAAAAACATGTTTCTTTTGCTTTCAGGATCCATTTCGAAACAAGATGGATTCGTCTTTCAATGAAAAAGTACTATACAAAACTCTTAAATGCCGCTCCCTTTTCAAAATATTCTGAATCCTTGGAAAGAATTTTTTTTTTTTATTGTATTTATATTTGTAAAGAAAGTCTTCAGCAGCATGTACTCATTTCAAAATACATTAGTGGTCAGTCTGAGAACCAGTTTCATTGATGTTGCATGTCACCATCTTCCACATCAAAGAAGAGATTGTCAGAAGCTGACATACCATCACCAACACAACAGGGAAAGAGGCAACTACTATCATGCTGACAGAGGCACAGGTGTATCCTGCCCAAACATGGAATCAGCTGGGGGATGGGGTGAATGGAAAGCTTATCTCAGTGGGCACAAAGGTTTGCCTAGAGTTTACCATCCTTGTTGCAGGGAACTTTTGCTTTCTGATGGGATACATTATATGTTCTGCAGGCAATGGCCATATGGATCATACACCATTTCCTTGATCTGATGTTTTAGCATGTAAATGAGCAGATTTCATTTCGGCAGACAGCAGAGGAAAGAACGAGCAATATGCACCCATTTTGCATCATAACACTTTTCCATGAGGTCCTGTGGGCCATTGTTGGCACCAGCATTGTTATCAAGGACCTGCCTGCTCCACATACCATTCAATATATTAGCACAAAGTTCCTTCACTATATTAGCTTTCAGGTGATACACAGTGCACAGGGTATTATATACAGTTGTTGTGTGGACCAACTAAGCAGTTCCCATGATTCTCATATGTGGCACAGGTGTGACCTATACCATGGCTTTGTTCAGGATGACATTCCACAGGATCTTCTAACTGGTTTGTGCACATACAACCACGTATACTGTCCTTGATAGTCAAGTTCCACAAATGTTGGCAGCAGACCACTTATGTGCATTTCAGGTGATGCTGGATATGCTGGATATGGTGGAGATGATGTATGACTCCACATCGTTACACACATGTAGCATCATCAAAATGTGTTTCAACTGCTGAAAGCCAGCTTCTGCTGCTTTGACACAGCTAGTGGAACACTGCAGTATGCTCCAAAGGCATGGAGCAAAATACATGCCATCTGAATCATGATTCATAATGTAGTGTTATGAAAACCGTTACAGTATGGGGATGCCATAATACGTCTGACATACCGGTGGTGGTAGACACTGAGAAAGAACATGCAGAGTCTTCAGAACAGCTGAACAGGTGCAGGCTTTCATATGAGGCAAAGGTGGGCACAATACATAACGGCACTGGCAACGAGTTTGTGTCTAGTCCACAACCATGTGCCATGACAAGGAAAGTGCAGATTAAAACTGATGTAAACATAAACACACCCAGGCTATGCATTCTGGTGCATTGACTGGCCAATCTAGGCATCAGACATTACTGTGAACACACAGGCCAGAGGTGTTTTCACTTGCATAGGTAAGGTGTCACACAATGGCAAGGGAGAGCAATGGATCGGGGAGAGTCTTGGTGGAATATGTGGTACTCATGCACACAGCTCCCATCAGTGAGATGCTTGCTGGGTGTACCATGTGGCCTCACAGTGTAGGGACTGGAGGTATCCTGCCTAAGGGATGGTGTACCACATTGGGTGCATATGCATAAATGCTACTGTGGCCACACTGTGGCATTCCAGTGAAAGTTGTCTTCCACAACCCTATCAGCTAGAGAAGGATAAGTGATACTTGCGGTATGGCTACAGACGAACATGATGGCGTTGAATTGTGGGATACCTGGTACTTTGTCTGGTGGGGCTGTATCCATGGTGGACTGAGAATACCATCAGATATGTCACTAGGAGTGTCCATTGCTGGGGCACAGGAAGGACTGACAGTGTGGACAGAGCCATCTCTACAGTGGTGTGTACAATCCTTGTAATCTTTCATGTGAATTATACAATGCATATCCATTCCCTAACATGGCAATTTTCTCCCCAAATCTGTATTGTTGCACCATTGAATGACAACTGGACCACCACTACCCATCGTAGGCATGTCTGCTCCAGATCCCTGTTGGCCATGTGACTTTGCGCACATCATACTAGAATATCCACTAGACCCTGCAGTATTTTCAGGTCTTAAAGTATATGGTGAAGTGAACTCAACATTCTGACATGTTAAGGCTATCAGCTGTCTGTGCCTGGAACAGTAACCTGAAGATCTTTGATTGATTCTAAGGTAACACCCAGGTTAGGGGAAATTTTTGGAGTTATGGATGTGACAACCACCTTCTCACATCTCTGTTCTGGTGTGTGTGTGTGTGTGTGTGTGTGTGTGTGTGTGTGTGTGTGTGTGTGTGTGTGTGTGTGTGTGTGTGTGTGTGTGTGTGTGTGTGTGTGTGTGTGTGTGTGTGTGTGTGTGTGTACCTCAGACTACATGAGGCCTTATAGTGTCCCCTGATATTATGATGCCTGTGCAGCAGAGGTGGAGCTGACAGTCTTGGGATGACCTTCACTGAACACAGGTGATGCAGTTCATCCTGGCCCAGCACAGTCACCTCAGCTGGTGATTATGTTAGTATTCCTACCACTGTTAATGTTTTTACAGTGTCCCTATTTCAAACTGTGCCATCTGCGTGGTGCCATCATCGTCAGCAAATGGTGACTCGCTGACATCAGACTTGTACTGACATATTGTGCTGCAGATTCTCTCCAAGTGAGACCCCTAAATGCATAAAGATAACTTAACTGTGGGCTGCTGGTGCATGCACATGACTCCCACTACCATGTGCCAATCTGACTGCTACATGCCAATCCTTTGCATAGTCTATGTGTATATATATGTACCCTGTGGTGCAGGATGTCACTGTTCCACCCTTGATGTCTCTGGATGACTTAAGTGCATGCAGTTTTGTCTGAGTAAGTCATACACAGTTGCAAGTCAATGTTCTACAGAAATAGCATGCAAAAATATTCCCCTCAGAGTATTCTTTGCATAGACTTTGGCAGTCATCACCAGCCGAGCTCCCATATCCAACCCAGTGCCAGATATGACAATTCTCTCATTTTCTCCAGTGAAGGACAACAAGAATTGCTCCATCATTTTGAAAAGCTCATATACTGATGGTCCATCTCTTTTGGTCAGCCTAGCTTTGGCCATTTTTTATGCCTTGCCACTGGCATGCATTAACATACCAGTATTCCTACAATGCATCTATATTATTGTCCTACTAATTTCACCTACCTTGTTAAGATTCTCTACCAGTCCCTGCCACACATGTACCAGCAAAGTGATGCCAGCTTTAACCTTCTCAAAGACACTCATGCCACATGTCAACAGAGCCTTTAGTAGCACCTTTTTGACCTGTGTTGTGAAATTCGTTTGCTTTTAATTTTATTTTAGTCCCATGTTAGGACATATATATCTGTGGGTTACACACATAGATCAGTAAGGGCATGTGGGACAGTCCATTCCATCAAGAAGTTCCCTCCAAACTGTCCACAGCACCCTTGTGTGACCAGAGTCCTGTTTGCTGCATCATGGTAACTGTGATATAGTGTAGCAGCTGTGAGCATATGGGTGCGAATGCTGAATATCACACACATGCTGATAGCACAGTCTGTCTATCCCCTGTAGCATGCCATGTTGTCTATGTGCACACGGTGCAGTGTATAAATATCTCATAGCAGAGTGCAACCATGTCTGCTTTATCACATGTCCTTTATGGGGGAGACCTCACCCTCCTCATAGTACTGAAACCTGACATGCATTTTCTTGTGTCCTGTCACTTGGGACCACTCTCAAAAGACTACAACTTGTACTGGCAGTTACCTGTGGGTTAATATGTGAAACATCCCAACAAGACTGCAAACTCTCCTGTCTGTTCCATGTGTCCTATCAGGATGACCCTATCCCCCACACCTGACACTCCAGTTTGTCAGTCTTCATTCATGGCCTGTGAGCTCTTACAAATACTGTCCACATTTGTAAGATAGTGGTTATTTCTATGTCTGCTTAACTGATAATTGCAGTCATGTGTTCAGTTACCAGTTTTTCTGCCTATTTTCATTTCTATATAGAGCAGTACACTCTGATATCCAACTTTTTCTGATTCACTGCATTGCTGGGTATAGCATAGCCTTCTCTCAAAAACTGATCATAGTTTTTATCATGCTAAAATTCAGCTTGCAGAGCATTTGTTTTGCTAATGAAGTGAGTTAGCATAATCATTTATGAATCATGGCAACAGGGCAATATGTTTTCACCCATATTCCATAGTACAGGGGCCATTCCTGCTCATGCATGGCTGGCAGAGTCATATATGATGTGTGCTCTTTAGGACTCTGGTTGCAATAATTATGCTCTGCATCATACTAATCATTACAAACATCAAGCTTCCCTGCTGCCATTCATGCCTTTTCATGAGATTTGAGGTAACTTGGGGTGGGTCTGTGACTTTAGAGCCTGATTGCATTGATGTCACCTTGCATTGCATGACTGACCACATGCATCGTACTACTGTTGATGGGCACCATATTACCTTACTGCCCACTAATGCACATTATGTGGTACCAGTGACATGTTTCCATGTGCCTTGCTATCATTTTAGCTTCTGTACTTGAACTGATGAGTGGGCATAGCTTCAGCAGGCTCACACACTGCAACGGCTCCCATCTGGTGCAACAAGGAGGGTAAGATCTTTTAAGATCTTCTAGTGGTCATGCTGGGATACTGTGAGGGCCTCTTTTATATTGCAGATGCCTGGCACAAACTGGCCATTGTGATAAGTAAGGCCACTTACATCACCCTCTCAGGCAAGTAGTGCTGACATTAGCATAGTGACCTGAAGAGTAGGCAATCAGAAATTCTATGAAAATGGGAAGAAGGGAGGGGAAGGAGAGCCAAATTTTTACTGTAATCAGTCTGTGTTTACATTGTCACTGAACAATCAGCACCTGTACATCGAATTGTCTTCTGCTGTGTGCTGCTTAACTGTTTGTTTCATGTTTTCCAGCATCACAGGTGACTGACTGGAGAACAGGACTGTCTGCCAGATAAAGCAGGCATGGCTCTCCAGGTGAATTACCTGTAGATTATTGCTGACAATGAGACAATATTGTAATAAAACCGTGGAAAAAAAGCACATTTTTTATCTATTCATTGCTGATCTTTTTATACATTCAGTACTCCACTGCCTTTTTAATATGTCAGTTTGCTGATTTGTTTTTCTCAATTTCGGGTATTATGTTAATTAACTATACCACATATAACTAAACAGTTGTATTTGCACATTTTTTACATTTTCATTTTTTTATTATGTTGTATTGTTGTTATTTTTTTATTTATGTTTTTTTTTTCTTGATGGATCAGCTGTGGTGCAGGCAGACATGAAACAGTAGTCAGAATGATGATCAATACATTCACTGCAGAGTCCCAGGCATTCCTCAGACCTGTTTCTTTGCATGGTTCTTAAGGTCACCCCCTGGAAGGCAACCTGGAAAGCTCACAGCTGGCCTCTGTAGTTGATTTTATAGTGAGGTTATAAACTCATAGTCAGATTGAGGTATGGAAGGACATTCCTGGATCACCTAGTATAAGATGAAGTAGATGGATAGGACTCAGGTAGACTGACAGCTTTATTGCCACATTGTTATCATAGACTACCCCATCATATATGTTGCACAGTCACATAGCAAGCTGGCCTTGACCATTGGTTAACCAGAGTTAGACCCTACCATTATATTAGTCACTGGTGACTGACTTCTATGTGACCTCCCCTCTGGTGATGCTTACCAGGCCTTCCACAACCCCCCCATCCCCTCATTATATATAGCTAGATATAGATTAGATATGGGTCTATATTACATTATCGAAAAGTAATTTAATCGAACAACACTTTACATTGAAATGCCATTCATCGAGCTGTTTATAGTGAGATCACGATACAGTGAAGATCAGAAAAGTTGCCCTTTCTTCACTGTAGTGGGATCTCAGAGTTGGTATATATAATTAGCGGGAGGTGTGGGGGGCAAGAGCGAATTCAGTAAACAGCATTTTCGATTTAAGTGCAATTCGATTAAATTACGTTTCGACTATGTAATATAGACCTGATTTTATATATATATATATATATATATATATATATATATATATATATATATATATAGAGGGAGAGAGAGATAATGATAAATGCATGTGTACGTACATATACAAAACCAGGGCAATGAATTCTACAAGCATTTTCACCTCTGTTCAGAGATTCTTTGAAATCTCGATTGTGTGTTTGCTTGGAATATTATGCCACGTTAACAGAAAGGCCTTCTAGTCCCCCAGTTGCCAGGTGGCTGGAAATGTGATTATCAGAGAATATTTTATTTGAGTACTTTGCCTTTATTGATAGTCAATGGCACTTTTCCTTCAGTGTTGGGGTGAGTAAACAGAGCCTTTTATGACTATAGTTTTAGCTGTTTTTTTAACTTTCTGTTTCTATATTCTGTCCTTCTTTCTGTTTGTTAAACTAGTTTTGCCAGCTCGTCTATTTTTATGTTGCACATTTATATTCTCTCCTTCCTTCTCTGTTTTAAGTCCCCTGCAGTTATGTTGATTGATGTAGGTCCCACATGCATTTCAGTGTGACAGTCCACCGTCATTGTCAATGGTTCTATGGCTCTACATGTTTGAAGCTATTTTTGCTGATCAGTTGCACCTCACTGCCCTTGCCCTGTAGTGCTGCACTGTGGGAATTAGCGGCTGCACTGCTGATAAGCTCTTCCGTTTTACTAAATATTTTTGAATGTATTGTAAAAGTAAGAAATGTAGGAAGCTTTTTAAAACAAAAGAGGAAATATTCCACTACTTAACACTATTCCCCTGCTTGTCCTCTGTGTATGTATCTTCAAATACGTCATTCATAACATACTCTGACATAGTCCTACTCTTGCAGATGGAAATTAATTTCCCACACTGGTATTACATGCGACTGCAGTTTCGAAGAGCTGGTTACAAATTATTATACAAAATGTCATTGTTATTTGCCAGTTCCCTTAGCGTATTACTTGAAATTGTAGTTTTCTGTAATAGCTACATTGCATATTTTTTGTTTAAAAAAATGAAGGTCATGTCTTTAACTCTTAGTAATTCCATTTGTATATAATACTGCTTGTACTGAGGAAAAGAGGTTTTGGACCTTTATTCGCCATCGCTAAAAATAAGCGCAGTTTGTTTGATATTTTCTTTGCTTCTGCTTCAAACTGTTTTTGATTTTCTTATTTGTTGATATTCATAGATAAGGCATTGCTTTGTGCAAAACAGAGTAAAGAGCAGTGATGCAAAAGGAGAAGGCGATACAGGTACGAAAGCATTGTGAAAACACTGGAGAAAAGAGCCTGGCATGCAAAGTATGCAGATGATTGCATAATACTATGCAAACTAGGTTCCAGATGCAAAAGGGAGATAGAGAGTATACAAGTCATTGCAGAAAAATGGCAGACCAGTTTTGAAGAGTAGAGCTACAGAGCAGGGATGTAGCCAGAAATCTTCATTTTGTACTAAAACCTACTGTTGCTACTCCCAACACCCACCTACAATTTTAAAAATGTACTTAGCCTTCAAAGTGCTGCCCCAGATATACAGGAAATGGAAGCATTATTTTCAACTATTACCATTTATACCCATAAAAATCTATTTGTAGAGGTGTTTTCCTTTCACATAAGCATTCTTTCTATACCTCAAGGCTGCAAACATTTGTTTACACAGTTCTATTTGGTGTTTTTGTGTTGAAGTTTTCAAGAGATGCTCAGAAAAAATGTAGTCATTTGAGTACACTCAGTATGCCTAGCTACACCCTTG